>NW_026013621.1:0-2548 GCF_001458135.2 Marmota marmota marmota | reverse complement strand
CTTTCTTCCTCTAAAGTGTTTTACCCGCAGGTTTTTTCACAGTGATAAAAGGCAATTGACACAGCATCTATATCTGTGTGTAAAGTGGGTTGTGTCCTGACAAGGGGTATCAGAGAAGGATCAGGGTATGATCACGAGTGGCCATGAGGCTGTCTAATGGAGGGCCGGCCAATGTCAAGAGGTTACTTTCAATCAGAGGAATGTTGGTGGGAAACAAGGCACCAGAGACAATAAGAGCCATGATTCTCACTGTAGGTGGAAGGGATCCACCTACAAAAAGGGACATCACTAGAACAAACACGATTTTGACTAGAATCATAAATATCAGAATAAACTCAGAATTGTATGTAGGAATAGATAGGAGTGTGCATACAGATAAATCAGGAGATGATAGATGTTGAGGTCCATAGATGAGTTGATTGAGAGTTATTTACACATTCTCTTTAACCCAGGCACAATAGCCCATGGTCCCAACATGCACACACAGTTCTCACATTTATTTGCCACTAAAGGAATCTTAGGATAAGAAACCCCTGCACCACATTGAGTTGGGAACACAAAAAGTCCTCCAAAAATGATGAGATCCTGGCAAAAGTAAAGAGAAAGTACCAGGTAGGAGTCTCTCACTGTCCAGGTCTGTATAATCTTAAAAATCAAAATTTGTAATTATGACAAACTAACCCATTAAACAAAAGATTATCCATGAGTTCAGCCTGTTACTTATTCTTTGATGAGGAATGGGATATGTATAAAGGATTGAGGAACTTTTCAACAATTTCATGTTAACTCTTTTTGATCTCTATTGGTTGAGATAGATCACAGTGAGGACCTTGGGCATGCTGGTACATGCTCTGCCACTTAGTCACACCCCCAGCCTCATGCTCATTTCAAATAGCCAAAGAGAAACTATAGGAGAGAAGTCTGGAACATTCCTTTAATCCAGGAATCAATGGGAACATCTGCAGTAGTGAGACATATTGAAATCAGGCACCACCCAATAGGAAGCCCTAATAGAAGAGCATCATTTCTAGATATTTCTTCCAGAGATGCTGCAGCTAACTTCTACCATGAGTGGGAGACAAACATCCTAATTATCAGACATTCTACAAAACAGCTTTGTGAGCTCTCCAAAAGTGTAAGATAATGAAGTTCAGGAAAAGTTCAGCCAAAGCAGGTTGCAGCAGCTCTCAGCTCTGTCTCCCAGTACAGGGTCCTCTAGGCTGCAGAGTGCTCACAGGGGATGTGCGGCTACCAGAGCAGCTCTGAGGCAGAGTCCCCGTGGGAAGTTACAGCTTCCCATTGACAGTCCTGAGCTGAGGGGCAGGTGTACAGTGCCACCTTCCTCTGATCCACCATCTTGAGATCCTCTTTCAGGATTTGGTATTTATAATTTGATTTCCTTGATTCAGCTTGATTTGGGTTACTTCGGCTCTTCTTTATTAGTTTGTTGAAAGAGAAACTGGGCTACTGATTTTAAACTTTTCTTCTTTCTTTAATATTAAACACATTAAGAGTCCTATGTTTATATTATTTATTCCTTCATGTGTTTATATTTGTCCATAAAGCAATAGAAAAATCTGAATTTTCTCTCACTTGAAAATAATCTGAGAAATATGAGGACCTCGGAAACGGGGTTAGAAAGGAGGTATATTTCTGATGCTCTTCACCAAAGGAGCTTACATTCTTAATGGTCTTCTCACAGGGAACATTTTGGAGAAATAATTTTTTAAGATTTCTGGCCTTATCAAGACACCTACTAGCTGGTGTTCACTCTCACTAATCCAGAGATATGGGCTCAGTGGACAGAACGTGAGGTTTGCTTTTGGTTCAGGAAATATTAGAAAGGTAAAGGGATTATTATGCAGATACAATTAACATGCAAAGGCATTTCATTTTAAGTCAGTCAAAAGGAGATTATTTTGGGTGGGCCTGATTGACTCAACCTCTCACTCTGGTGGAAGGATTCTTTATACTGGTCTCATTAATGAGCAGCCCATATTGTAGGACCTTCTGGTGACCTGCAGGGTCCTACAGTACCCTCTGTCCAACAGCCACCAATAACCCAGCATCCTCAACCACACAAGCCCCAAGAACCTAATTCTGCCAACAACCTTGGTGTCCTTGGAAGCAGATTCTTCAAGTCTGCAGATGAGGATGCAGGTGAGAAAACACCTTGATTGCAGCAAATGCGAAGCTGAGGATAGGACCCACTCTAGGTCTGCCCAACTCTTCTCCCACAGAAATTGTGAGATCACCAGGGAGTGTGTTAATTTGTTGTGAATCAATAGAAAATTAGTACAATGCCAGCCATGGTGGTTCATGTGTGGAATCCAAGTTATAACAGAGACTGAGGCAGGAGCAGATCAGGATTGAGGCCACCCTCAGCAACTGAGTGAGACCATGTCTCCAAATAAATAAATAAGTAAATAAAAAGTGCTGCAACAGAGCTCAGGGGTAAAGAACCCTGAGTTTAATCCACTGTATAGATATAAAGAAAGCAAGGGAGGAAGGAAGGGAGGGAGGGAGGGAGGAAGGAAAGGAAGAAAGG
>NW_026013620.1:0-2548 GCF_001458135.2 Marmota marmota marmota | reverse complement strand
ATTTGTTGATTGGGTTGTTTGTTCTCTTATTGTCTAATTTTTTGAGTTCTTTGTATACTCTGGATATTAGGGCTCTATCTGAAGTGTGAGGAGTAAAGATTTGTTCCCAGTGTGTAGGCTCCCTATTTACCTCTCTTATTGTTTCTTTTGCTGAGAAAAAACTTTTTAGTTTGAGTAAGTCCCATTTGTTGATTCTAGTTATTAACTTTTGTGCTATGGGTGTCCTATTGAGGAATTTGGAGCCCGACCCCACAGTATGTAGATCGTAGCCAACTTTTTCTTCTATCAGACGGCGTGTCTCTGATTTGATATCAAGCTCCTTGATCCATTTTGAATTAACTTTTGTGCATGGCGAGAGAAAGGGGTTCAGTTTCATTTTGTTGCATATGGATTTCCAGTTTTCCCAGCACCATTTGTTGAAGATGCTATCCTTCCTCCATTGCATGCTTTTAGCCCCTTTATCAAATATAAGATAGTTGTAGTTTTGTGGATTGGTTTCTGTGTCCTCTATTCTGTACCATTGGTCCACCCGCCTGTTTTGGTACCAGTACCATGCTGTTTTTGTTACTATTGCTGTGTAGTATAGTTTGAAGTCTGGTATCGCTATACCGCCTGATTCACACTTCCTGCTTAGCATTGTTTTTGCTATTCTGGGTCTTTTATTTTTCCATATGAATCTCATGATTGCTTTCTCTATTTCTACAAGAAATGCCGTTGGGATTTTGATTGGCATTGCATTAAACCTATAGAGAACTTTTGGTAATATCGCCATTTTGATGATGTTAGTTCTGCCAATCCATGAACATCATCCTTTCTCTTAATCCTCACATTTCAGAAGTCTTTTAGGTCTGTCAATAATGCAAAATCCTGGAGGCAGAAGTTAAGCATCAAACATCCTTTTGGGTGCCATTACACTAAGGGTTAAAGCTTCTAGGACTTATGGCATCCTCACATAATTATTTTTGTCAATTCTAGGAGACCAGTCTGTAAATAACTGGCCTGAATGGGAAAATTCTATTTTACCAACCTTTCTATTTTGATAATTGTCCAGATATATAAATATAGTCTTAATTTCTAAGGACCAACATGATTGGCTGGTTTAGGTTTCTCATATGCTGTCTTATTCTCAAAAGGTACTCTCAGACAGACAGCATGTATCATAGGATCAACATAGGTAGCTGATCATTATAGTCAGTATAATTAATCTAGTTACATGGATGGATTTCCCAGTCCACACTGCAAAGCACATTAAAAGTTGACCTGAGAAATGGGTCCATAGAAGTCTTCATAAGTTTTACTTACCTGCCAAGCTCGTGAAACTTACATGACTGTAAGCTCTGCAGCTGGGAGATTTACCTTTCTGTGTCAGGGTTTTCAGCCTTTCCACAATGACTGGTTTAAATTCTATCCTTTGAAATTTGACTTAACTTACTAAATCATGTTCAGCAGAAGTAAGACTCTCAGGATCACAATTAAGAAAAAATTTTTAAATATTTTGTAAGATCTAGTGTGTGCATATGGGGTTCTGTTTTCCCCCTTTTTTACTTATTAAAATTGAATAAAAGTCTAGCATAAGTCATAATATCATTAGTTTTAGTTATAGGCAATAGTACAGGTATTTAAATAATAAGAATGGATTTATTAGCTCTAGCTAGCCATAAAACTTGACAAAGATCATCTACTAGTTATGTTAAGTTCAACATTAATGAATTGGAAAAGGGCCATGTTAAATAGAAACTAAGCCTTTAAATACATGGCTTGATTTTGACTTTAACAAAGTTATCAAAACTGAAGAATATAATAAGCTATATATAAAAATTTGTACTTTGAAATTAGTTCTAGATTAATTTAAAGGATTATCTAGATTTGGAAAGCAGCAAGAGACAGAGTTCTTAATTTAGGAGCTGTGGCCTTTACTAGGGGCATGAGAAATATATATATATTTCATATATATATATATATCTTTCCAGAATAGAAAATACACATGTTTAATAAGCATAGAAAAGATATCTTGTTTTTTATCATTAACAAAAAATGAATTAAAAATGAATAGTTCTTTATGAAAAACTGTCATTATTGTCAAACTTAATGTTGACCTAAGTGTGGGAAAATGGTATCTCTGATATTAAGATAGTGATCTAATTTAGAATTTATGACATTGAGCTAGCAATGACATTTTGAGATACCTATGTCAAAACAATCTTTGTGTATAAAGAAACAGTTGTATGAATATCCTTAATAAATTTATTTAATATAGTAAAATTAGCTCTAATAATTATAATTTATGGCTTTACTAATTTAAAAAATATTGATGTATGTAGGGCATTGTCTCATATTATAAGTTGAGAAAAGGTCTATCATGTTACATTTCTTATTGAAATAAGCTATCAGCTATTGAGCTGATTTATTCATGGCTGTGTAATATTTTAGGGGTAACTATTTTTAGAGTCTTTTTTTTTTTCAGCGATAAACAGTTGATAGGGACTTGAAGTAAGGCCCTGTTTTAATGTTTAGAGGCTTCCAAAATCTGTTTATAACTTAGAAGAGG
>NW_026013619.1:0-10834 GCF_001458135.2 Marmota marmota marmota | reverse complement strand
AGAGGGGAGGGGAGGGGAGGGGGGATAGTAGAGGATAGGAAAGGCAGCAGAATACAACAGACAATAGTATGGAAATATGTAAATCAATATATGTGTAACTGATGTGATTCTGCAATTTGTATACGGGGTAAAAATGGGAGTTCATAACCCACTTGAATCAAAGTGTGAAATATTATATATCAAGAACTATGTAATGTTTGGAACAACCAACAATAAAAAATTAAAAAAAATAAATAAAAAAATAAAAATGTCACATTAAAAAAAAATTCAAAGGGTTCCTGCAAACAAAAGCTGCAACCTAGAAGAATGAAATTTGGGGGGTCAAGTGTGACTGGATTGCTGATAATTCCTTCAAAGTATCAACAATATCAGGTGAAAAAATATTTTCTGAGATTCCAGTAAACATGGAGTTCTGTGAAATCTTGGCAAACGCACTTAAATAAAAGTGTTTTTTCTTTGCCTCTGCTTAGGGCTAGTTCAACAGTGAGAAAAGCATAGAGAGTGCATGGGATCTAATTGAATGTGTTATGTTTGAAGCAGCTATCACAAACCATGTTTGATTTAGTGTTCCAACAGCCTCTACTTCTATAGGGGAAAATAAAGGGAAACCTAAAAATTGATAGTGTTCCTGCAAACAAAAGCTTCAACCTAGAAGAATAAAATTTACTTCCAAGTGAGACTGAAATATCAATCATTCCTTCAAAGTGTCAAAAAGATGGGGTGAATAAATGTTTGCTGAAATTCTAGTAAAATCAAAATTCTGTGGAAGCTTGGCAAATGCTTTCAAATTAAAGTTTTTTTTTATTGCCTCTCCTCATGGCTGCTTCAACAGAGAAAAAGCATAGACAGTGCACTGGGACCTAATTGAGTGTGTCAAGTTTCTAGCAACTAGCCCAAACCATGTTTGATATAGAATTCCAAGTGCTTCTATCCTTATAGGGGAAAATGAATTTCAACCTAAATATCAAAGTGTTCCTTCAAATGAACACTTCAAATTAGAAGAATGTAATTTGGGGGGCCAAGTGTGACTGGAGTACTGATCATTCTTTCAAAGTATTAACAATGTCATGTGAGAAAATATTTGCTGAAATCCAGTAAACTCAAGAGCACTGTGGAATCTAGGAAGTCACATTCAAATGAAAGTATTTTTCCCTTGCCTCTGCTTAGGTCTACTTCAACATGGAACAAAGCATAGAGAGCACATTAAGAACTAATTGAGCCTGTCATGTTTCAAGGAGCTAACACAAACCATGTTTAATTTAATTTAAATTTCCAAATGCCTCTATCCCTATAGTGGAAAAAGAAGTGAAACATAAAAATTAAAAGTGTTCCTGCAAATGAATGCTTCACCCAGAAGAATATTATTTGGGGTTCCAAGTGAGAATAGATTTCAGATCATGCCTTCAAAATATCAAAAACATCAGTTGAAAAAAATATTTGCAGAGATTCAAGTAAATTCAGAGTTCTGTGGTAGCTTGGCAAATGCTTTCAAATGAAAGATTATTTTCCTTGCCTCTGCTTAGGGCTACTTCAACAGGAAAAAAGCACAGAGAGTGCACTGAGAATTAATTGAGTGCATCAAGTTTCAACAAGCTAGCACTAACCATGTTGATTTAGAGTTCCAACTGTGTCTATACCTATATGGGAAAACAAAGTGAAGCCTATAATTTCAAATTGTAACTGCAAATGAACGCTTCAACCTAGAAGAATGAAATTTGGGGGGCAAAGTGTGACTGGAGTCCTGATTATTCCTTCAAACTATCAACAATATCAGGTGAAAAAATATTTGCTGAGATTCCGGTAAACTTGGATACTGAAGAAACTTGGAAACGCTTTCAAATGAAAGTGTTTTTTTCTTGCATCTGCTTAGGGCTACTGAAACAGGAAGAAATCATAGAGAGTCTACTGAGAACTACTTGATTTTTAAAGTTTCATGCAGCTAGCAGAATCCATGTTTGATTTAGAGTTCCAACTGCCTCTATCCTAATACAGAAAAAAAGTGACACCTACAAATTCAAAGTGTAACTGCAAAAGAATGCTTCAACTTAGAAAAAAATGAAATTTGAGGAGCCAAGTGCTACTTGATAACCGATCAACAAGTTTGGTTGAAAAAATATTTCCTGAGATTCCATTAAAATCGGATTGCTGTAAAAGCTTGGCAAACACATTCCAATGAATGTGTTTTTTTCCCTCCTCTTATGGCTATTTCAACAGAAAACAGCATAGAGAGTGCACTGAGATCTATCATAGCATGACAACTTTCAAGCTGCTAGCACAAACCCTGTTTTATTTAGAGGTCCAAATGCCTCTATCCCTATAGGAGAAAACGAAGTGAAACCTCAAAATTAACATTTTCCTGCAAATGGATACTTCAACTTAGAAGAATGAAATTTGGGTGGACAAGTGTGACTGGAGAACCGAACATTTTTTCAAAGTATCAACAAGATCAGGTGAGAAAATTTTTGCTGAGATTCCAGTAAACTTGGAGTTCTGTGAAAGTTGGCAAATACTTTAAAATGAAAGCTTTTTTTTCCTTGCCCCTACTTAGGGCTACTTCACATTGAGAAAAGCATAGAGAGTGCATGGAGAATAATTGAGTCTGTCAAGTTTCAAGCAGCTAGCACAAACCATGTTTTATTTAGAGTTCCAATTGTCTCTAACCCTATAAGTGAAAAAGAAGTGAAACCTGAAAATTCAAAATTTTTCTGCAAATTAAAAAATAGGCCTACAAGAATAAAATTTAGTTTTCAAATGTGACTGGAGTACTGATCATTCCTTCAAAGTATCAAAAAGAATGAGTGACTAAATATATGCTGATATTTCAGTAAACTTGGAGTTTTGTTGAAGCTTGGAAAATGCTTTCAAATGGAAGTGTTTTTTTCTTACCTGTCCTAGAGCTACTTAACAGGGAACAAAGCAAAGAGAGCACCCAGAGAACTAATTGAGTGTGTCAAATTTCAAGGACCGAACACAAATCATGTTTGATTTAGGGTTCCAAATGCATTTATCCCTATAGGGAAAAACAAAGTGAAAACTACAAATTCAAAGTTTTCCTAAATATGAACACTTCAACCTAGAGGAATGAATCTTGTGTGGCCCAGTGTAACTGGAGTAACAATCATTCCTTCAAAGTATCAAGAAGATCGGGTGAGAAAATATTTCTTGAGATTCCAGTAGACTCGGAGTTCTTTAGAAGCTTGGCAAACGCTTTCAAATAAAAGTGTTTTTTTCCTTGCCTCTCCTTAGGGCTATAACAACAGGATACAAAGCACAGAGAGTGCACTGAATTCTAATTAAATGTGTCAAGTTTCAAGAAGCTACAAAAAAACATGTTTTATTTAGAGTTCCATTTGCATCTATCTCTATTGGGGAAACAAAGTGAAACCTAAAAAATTCAAAGTATTCCTTCAAAAGAATGCTTCAAACTAGAGTAAGGAAATTTGGGGGTTTAAGTATGACTGGAGTTCTGATCATTTCTTCAGAGTATCAAAAAGATCGGGTGAAAGAAATATTTGCTGAGATTCGAGTAAACATGGAGTTCTGTGGAAGCTTGGCAAACATTTTCAAATAAATGTGTTTTTTCCTTGCCTCTGCTTAGAGCTACTTCAACAGTGAAAAAAGCATAGAGAGCTCAATGAGAACTAATTGAGTGTGTCACGTTTCAAGCAGCTAGCTAAAGCCATGTTTAATTTAGTGTTCCAACTGCCTCTATCCCTATAGGGGAAGAGAAGTAAAGTCTAAAAATTAAAATGTTTTTTTTTTTTTTTTTTCAAACGAATGCTTCCACCTAGAAGTCTAAAATTTTGGGTGCCCAGTGTGACTTGAGCACCAATCATTCCTTCAAAGTATCAACAAGTTTTGGGGAAAAAATATGTGGGATTCCAGTAAAATCGGATTGCTGTAAAAGCTTGGCAAATTCTTTCAAATTAAAGTGTTTTTTCCTTGCCTCTGCTTAAGGCTACTTCAACAGGGAACAAAGCATAGAGAGTGCACTGAGAAGTAATTGAGTTTGTCAAGTATCAAGAGGCTAGGAAAAAAAAAAACATGTTTGATTTAAAGTTCCAAATGCCTCTAACCCTATAGGGGAAAACTAAGTGAAACCTAAATATTCAAAGTGTTCCTGCAAACGACTGCTTCAACTTAGAAGAATAAATTGTGGGGGGACAAGTGTGACTGGAGTACTGATCCTTCCTTCAAAGTATCAACAAGATTGGGTGAGAATATATTTGCTGAGATTCCAGTAAACTCGAGTTCAGTGGAAGCTTGGCAAAAGCACACAAATGAAAGTGTTTTTTCCTTGCCTCTGCTTATTGCTATTTCACAGTGAAAAAAGCATAGATAGTGCATGGAGAAAAAATTGAATGTGTCACGTTTCAAGCAGCTAGCACAAATCATGCTTTATTCAGAGTTCCATTGACAGCTATTCCTATAGGGGAAAAAGAAGTAAAACCAAAAAATTCAAAGTATTCCTGAAAATGAATGCTTCAACCTAGAAAAATGAAATTTGGGGGGTCAAGTGGGACTGGCATGCCAATAATTCCTTCAAATCATTCCTTCAAAGTAAAAACAAAATCAGGTGAAAAATATTTGCTGAGATTTCAGTAAACTCAGTGTTCTGTGAAAGCTTGGCAAACGCTTTCAAATGAAATTGTTTTTTTATTGCCTCTCCTTAGGGATATATCAACAGGATAAAAAGCATAGGGAGTGCACTGAGTACTAATTGAGTGTGTCAAGTTTCAAGAAGTTACAATAAACCATGTTTTATTTAGAGTTCCACCTGCCTCTATCCCTATTGGGGAAAACAAAGTGAAACCTAAAAATTCAAAGCATTCCTGCAAACAATCGCTTCAAGCTAGAAGAATGAAATTTTGGGGTTCAAGTGTGAATGGATTTCTGATAATTCCTTCAACAAATCAACAAGATAGGGTAAAAAATATATATTTGCTGTAATTCCCGTAACCTTGGAGTTCTGTGGCATCATGGCAAAATCTTTCAAATAAAAGTGTTTTTTGTTTGTTTCTGCTTAGGGCTACTTCAACAGTGAAAAAGCATAGAGAGTGCATGGGAACTAATTGAGTGTGTCAAGTTTCAAGCAGGTAGCAGAAACCATGTTTGATTTAGGGTTCCAACTGTATCTATTCTTATAGGGGAAAATGAAGTGAAACCTAAAAATTCAAAGTGTTCTTCCAAACGAATGCTTCATCCTAGAAGAATGAAATTTGGTGGGACTTGTGCAACTGGAGTACCAATTACTTGACCAAACTATCAAGAAGATAGGATGAAAACATATTTTCTTAGATTCCAGTAAACTCAGAGTTCTGTTCATTGGCAAATGCATTCAAATGAAAGTGTTTTTTCCTTGCCTCTGCTTAGGGCTACTTCAACAGGAAACAAACCATAGAGAGCACACTTAGAACTAACTGAGTGTTTGAGGTTTCAAGCCCACTAGCACAAACCATGATTGATTTAGAGTTCCAAAATCCTCTATCTCTATATGGGAAAATGAAGTGGAACCTAAAAATTCAAAGTGTTCCTGGAAACGAACACTTCAACCTAAAAGAAAAATAATTGGGAAAGCCAAGTTTGACTAGAGTAGCAATCATTCCTTAAAGTATCAACAAGATCATGTGAAAAAAAATATATTTGCTGAGATTCCATTAAACTTCAGAGTTCTGTGGAAGCTTGGAAAATGTATTCAAATGAAAGTGATTTTTCTTGTCTCTGCTTAGGGTTACTTCAAGAGAGGACAAAGCATAGAGAGTGCACTGAGTTTTAATTGAGTGTGTCAAGTTTCAAACAGCTAGCACAAACCATGTTTTATTCAGAGTTCCAATGGCCTCTATCCTTGTAGGAAAAAAAAGTGAAACCTGAAAATTAAAAGTGTTACTCAAAATGAATGCTTCATCCTAATGGTAGGAATTTTTTTGGGGGGTCAAGGGCTAATAAATTTCCAATCATTTTTTCAAAGAATCACCGAGATCACATGGAAAAATATTTGCTGAGATTCCAGTAAATTCAGAGTTCTCTGAAAGCTTGGAAAAGGCTTACAAAATAAACTGTTTTTCCTTGCTCTACTTAGGTTTCAAAAGGGAACAAAACATAGAGAGTACACTGAGAACTAATCAAGTGAGTAAAGTTTCAAGCAGCTAACACAAATAGTGTTTGATTTAGAGTTCCAAATGCATGTATCAATATAGAGGAAAATGACCTGAAACATAAAAATTTACAGTTTTCCTGTAAATGAATGCTTCAACCTAGAAAAACAAAACTTGGGGGACCAAGTATGAATTGAGTACCAATCATTCCCTCCAAGTATCAACAAGATCGGGTGAAAAAATCTTTGCTGAGATTTAGGTAAACTCCGTGTTCTGTGGAAGCTGTGCAAACGCTTTCAAATGAAAGTGTATTTTCCTCGTCTCTTCTTAGGGCTAATTTTATAGGGAAAAAAGCATAAAGTGAGCACTGAGAACTCATTGAGTGAGTCAAGTTTCAAGCAGCTAGAACAAACCGTGTTTGATTTATAGTTTCAAATGCATTTTTCCCTATATGAGAAAACTAAATGAATTCTAAAAATTCAAAGTGTTCCAGCAAATGAACGCTTCAACCTAGAAGAATGAAATTTGTGTGACCTTGTGCGAATGCAGTACCAATCATTCCCTTCAAATATCAAGAAGTTCAAGTGAAAAAAAATCATTGCTGAGATTCCAATGAACTCAGAGTTCTGTGGAAACTTTACAAACACTTTCAAATATAAGTATATTTTCCTTGCCACTCCTTAGGGCTACTTCAACAGAGAACAAAGCATAGAGAGTGCACTGAGAACAAATTGGGTATGTAAAGTTTCAAGCAGCTAACAAAAACCATGTATGATTTAGAGTTCCAAATGCCTCTAATCCTATACGTAAAAAGGAATTAAATCCTAAAAATTTAAAGTGTTTCTGGAAACAAACGCTTCAACCTAGAAGAATGAAATTTGTGTGGCCAAGTGTGACTGGAGCATGATCATTTTTTAAAGTATCAACAAGAATGGGTGGAAAATATTTGATGAGATTTAAGTAAATTTGAACTTCTGTGGAAGCTTGGCAAAGGCTTTCCAATGAAAGAGTTTTCTCTTGCCTCTGCTAGGGCTACTTCAAGAGGGAAAAAAGCATAGAGAGTGCAATGAGAACTAATTAAGTGTGTCAAGATTAAAGAAGCTATCACAAACCAGGTTTGATTTAGATTTCCAAAGGCTTCTATTTGTATAGGGGAAAATTAAGTGAAACCTAAAAATTAAAAGTGTTTCTGCAGATGAATGCTTCAACCTAGAAGATGAAACGTAGGGGGGCAAAGTGTTACTGGAGTACCGATTATTGCTTCAAAGTGTCAACAAGTTCCAGGGAAAAAAGTATTTGCTGAGATTCCAGTGAACTCAGAGTTCTGTGGAAGCCTGGCAAACGCTTTCAGATGAAAGTGTTTTCTCCTTGCCTCTGCTTAGGGCTACTTCCAAAGGGAACAGTAAACTCAGAGTTTTTGGAGGCTTTGCAAATGCTTTCAACTGAAAGATTTTTTTTCCCTTTCCTCTGCTTAGGCTACTTAAACAATGAAAAAGCATAGAGAGCACACAGAGAATGGATTGAGTGTGTAAAGTTTCAAGCAGTTAGCACAATGTATGTTTAATTTAGAGTTCCAAATGCATCTATCCTTATGGAGAAAAAGAAGTGGAACCTAAAAATTCAAAGTGTTCCTTCAAACAAATGCTTCAACCTAGAAGAATAATATATGGAGTTTCAAGTGTGACTGCAGTACCAATCATTCTTTCAAAGTATCAACAAGTTCAGGAAAAAAGATTTGCTAAGATTCCAGTAAACTTGTAGTTCTGTGCAATGATGGAAAAAAATTCAAATGAAAGTGTTTTGTTCTTGCCTCTGCTTAGGGTTACTTCAACAGGGAACAAACCATAGAGAGTGCACTAAGAACTAATTGAGTATGTCAAGTTTCAAGCAGCTAGCACAAACCATTTTTTGATTTAGAGGTCAATAAGGCTCTATCCCTGTGGGGAAAACAAGGTGAAACCTAAAAATTCAAAGTGTAATTGCAAAAAAATTCTTCAACATAGAAGAATGGAATTTGTGGAGCCAAGTGTGACTGGAGTACGGATCATTCCTTCATGTATCAACAAGATTAGGTGAAAAAAAATATTTGCTGAGATTTCAGTAAACTCAGACTTCTGTGGAGACTTGGCAAAGGCATTCAAATAAAAATGTATTTTCCTCACCTCTGCTTAGGGCTACTTCAAATGGGAACAAAGCATAGAGTGTGCACTGTAACTAATTGAGTCAGTCAAGTTCCAAAAGTTAGCACAAACCATGTTTCATTTCCAGTTCCAAATGCATGTATCCCTATAGGGGAAAATGAAGTGAAACCTAAAAATTCAAAGTGTCCCTGCAAACGAATGCTTCAACCTAGAAGAATGAAATTTTGGATCATGTGTGAACAGAGAACTGATCATTCCCTCCAAATTACGACATCAAGTGAAAAAATTCCTTGCTTTGATTCCAGAACTCAAGAGTTCTTCAAAGCTTTGCAAATACTTTCCAATAAAAGTGTATTTTCCTTGCCTCTACTTATTGCTACTTGCACAGGGAACAAGCAATAGAGAGTACACTGGGAACTAATTGAGTGAGTCAAGTTTCAAGCAGCTAGCACAAACCCTGTTTGATTTAGTGTTCCAAGTACATGTATCCCTATAGGGGAAAATGAATTAAATATTAAAAAATCAAAGTGTTCCTGCAAATGAATGATTCAACCTAGAAGAATCAAGTTTGCTGGACCAAGTGTGAATGGAGAACCGATCATTTTCTCCAAATATCAAAAAGAATGGGTGAAAAAAATTGCATTGATTCCAATATACACGGAGTTCTGTGGAAGCTTTCCAACCTCTTTCAAATGAAAGGGTATTTTCCTCACCACTGCTTAGGGCAACATCAGCAGTGAACAAAGCATAGAGAGTGCACTGAGAACTAATTGAGTGAGTCAAGTTTCAAAAAGCTAGCAAAAGAACGTGTTCATATAGAGTTCCAAATGCATGTGTCCTTATGGGGGAAAATGAGGTGAAACCTAAAATTCATAGTGTTCCTGCAAACAGACGCTTCAACCTAGAAGAGCAAAATTTATGGGACCAAGTGTGTATGGAGTACTGATCATTCCTTTCAAGTTTAAACATAATCGGGTGAAAAAATATATATTTGCTGAGATTCCAGTAAACTGGGATATCTGTGGAAGTATTGCAAACACTTTCCAACAAAAGTGTATTTTCCTTGCCTCTGCTTAGGAATACTTCAACAGGGAACAATGCATAGAGAGCACAATGAGAACTAATTGACTGAGTCAAGTTTCAAGCAGCTAGCACAAACCGTGTTTGGTTTAGAGTTCCAAATGCATGCATTCATATAGGGTAAAATGAAGTGAAACATAAGAACTTGAAGTGTTTCTGTAAACGAATGCTTCAACCTAGAAGAAGAAAATTTGTAGGACCAAGTGCAAATGGAGTACCAATCATTCCCTCCATGTATCAAAAGTTCGGGTGAAAAAACTCTTTCCTGAGATTCCAGTAAACACAGAGTTCTGTGGAAGCTTTGCAAATGCTTTCAAATGAAAGTGTATTTGCCTCACCTCTTCATAGGGCGAATTAAATAGGGCACAGCTCATAGAAAGCACACCAAGAACTAATTGAGTGAGAAAAGTTTCAAGCAGCTACCAAAAACCGTGTTTGATTTGGAGTCCAAAATGTATGTATCCCTTTTGGGAAAAACAAAGTGAAAATAAAAATTCAAGTCTTCCTGCACACAAATGCTTCATCATAGATGACCAAAACTTGGGGGACTAGGTGCAAATGGAAAACAGATCATTCCTTCCAAATATTGACAAGATGGTGTGAAAAATTCTTTGATGAGATTCCAGTAAACTCGGAGTTCTGTGGAAGGTTTCAAAATGCTTTCAAATGAAAGTCTATTTTCCTTGCTATGCTAATGGTTACTTCAATAGGAAAAAAAAAACATAGAGAGTTCACTATGAAATAACTGAGTCGAGTTTTAAGCAGGTAGCACAAACCCTGTTTGATTCAGACTTCAAAATGCATGTATCTATATAGTGTAAAATGATGTGAAACCTAAAAATTAAAAGTGTTCCTGCAAACAAATGCTTCAACTGAGAAGAACGAAATTTGCTGGACTAATTGAGAAAGGACTACTGATCATTCCCTCCAAATATCAACAAGATCGGGGGGAAAAAAAATTTGCTGTGATTCCAATAAACTCAGAGTTCTGTGGAAGCTTTGCAAATGCTTTCTAATGAAATTGTATTTTCTTTGCCTCTGTTTAGGGCTTCTTTAACAGGGATGGAACCATATAGAGTGCAGTGAGAACTAATTGAGTCAGTCAAGTTTCATGCAGCTAGCAAAACCATGTTTGATATAAAGTTCCAAACACATGTATCCCTTAAAACAAAATAAAGTGTAATTTAATAATTCAAAATGTTCCTGCAAATGAACACTTCAACCTAGATGAACTAAATTTGGGTGACCAAGTATAAATGGAGTACCCATCATTTCCTACAAGTATCAAAAACATCAGCTGAAAAAAAAAAGAAAAAAAAAAACTTGCTGTGATTCCAGTAACCTCAGAGTACTTTGGAAGCTTTTCAAAGGCTTTTAAATGAAAATGTATGTTACTCTTCTCTGATTAGGGCTACTTCAATAGGGAACAAAGCATAGAGAGTGCACTAAATACTAATTGACTGAGCAAAGTTTCAAGCAGCTATAACAAATCTTTTTTTTTTTTTTTTTTTTTTTTTT
>NW_026013618.1:0-2549 GCF_001458135.2 Marmota marmota marmota | reverse complement strand
TTGGCCAGTTCTGTGTGAGTGAGGGCTGACCAAATGAGCAGGGGAATTTTCAGAACAATGACATTACCCTCTGTGATACTCTCAAAGCAATAACACTATGCAAAGTGCATAGAACTGTACACTATAAAGAATAGACTTTAGTATATTCAAAAATTTTAAAGTCATTTTCTCCAGTGGGGGCATGGAGGAAAGTTCTAAACACTCCCAAGAATTTCTTTGATTTACAGAAGGATTGCCCCCCATACTTTCTTCACAAATTGAAAATGTAGTAAATAGAAACTGTGTTGAATAACCTACCCCACTGGGCATCCTAGCTGAGCATCACAGCCCGCTGTAGGGTGCTTGCTGTCTCCCAGGTGACTGCTGTTAGGCACAGACCCAGAACAGGGCTGGGCCACCGCACCACAATGGTGACCACCCCTAGGGCTTTAGGCTCTAGACTTCCGGGTTTTTCTTCCTGCCTAGGAAGGGGGCCCGCCAAAGGGGCATCACCAGTTCAGGGGCGTCCACTAGGAACTGACAATAGACACACCAATCATAACCACACACACTTTCCGTGGGTGTGATATAAGCCCTCCAAACCACACTGCTGCTGCTGCTGATGCCTCACCCCTGCTGTAGCCTGTGCTGAATAAACTGGACGACCACTGTGCTTTCTGACTGAGTGGCCAGGGTCGCGGCCAGGGTCTTCAGGAGTCTTTCAACTGCAAAGTTGACGGGGTCTGGGTCACTGCCACGGTCCAGCCTGACCAGAGACATCCTGCTGCATATCTGCCTGAAGAAAGATCACAATTCAAAATCACAGCATGGTTATCACATTCACAAGACTGATAAAGTCAGAAAACCCAATGTCAACCATGGTAAGTTAGAGATGGTCTGTATAGGAGCACTGACATTGAACAATTAAGTAAATCGATGGAGATGGGAGTTTTGTTTTAGGAATGTAGTGGGAGAATTGTCTAATGATGCAAGAGGTCAGGGGAAAGTTTCTGGGGTCAGTATGAATTCACACACTGCTCATATATGTACAGAAATTGACACATGCAATCATTTCTGTGTATGCTTATATAGCAATTTAATGCATTTAACATTTTATACATATTAGCACAACAATTGAATGAAAAAATTTTATGTAGTTGGCTAAGAAATCAAAATTTCACTGAAGTAGTCAGCTACCGCTGGACAGGAGCAGGAGCCAGCATACAGCTGCCAGTGATATTGTCGAAGGTAGAATCCCACTGTATTGAGAAAACTATTTTCCATCAGTTTCTTCCTCACATATGGTTTTCAATGTTTTTTTTTTTTCTGGAGGAATTTCAATAAGTCTATGCTTTCTTATTTAAGAAAACTTACAAATATCAGACACCAGTGATTCTTGACAAAGCTCTGGAACAAAATATCAATTTCTTGTGGGGAAAGGCAGAGCTTCTCATCTCTGCTTTTGTCTTTTGGGGTCTAAATTCTATTCTTCCATAACATCTAACCTGGTAGAAGGAAAAAGATGAGAGTGCAAAGGATCTGCAGTAAACCTTAGGTCTGCCACTCCTAGGCCATGAGACATGTTTTGTTCCTTGTGTGCCCTCAAATGCACAGAAGTACACAGAGTTGACACCTGCAAGGTCTGGGCCAGGGTTTCTGCTTTGTGAAATGATGACAAGTATCCAATAATTGGTCATAAAATGCTACTCCATTCATGAGATTTTCAGTGTGGCCAACAATAACTTATTAGCCTACAGTGTTATGATTGATTATTCTTTACTCCTTGAGTTAATCTGAAACATGCAATCCAAATCACTTGCTTATCTGCAGCTCTAATTCTTGGTGATTTAATTGTTGCACAGCTTGCCCAATGAACTGCTGCTTTGTAATTAAGAAAATTGTTGTTTTGGATTCCTCCTTCTAAGTCCATGCATTCATACCTACTGCTAGACCAAATGCCCTTGTCCCTCCCTCCCCACCGCTCAGAGAACACTCTCCATGGGTCAACTTTAAAGCCCTTTAAATTGCTCATGGCTGAAACATCTATCTGTTTAGAAAAATCCATTTCTTCTCCTTCTTGGACACACTGCATTCCTTCCTCTTACAGTTCCATGCAGGGCATGACTGAATGCTGCGTAATATGAGCAGGAGGTCTAGACAGCCCATATGAACCTACCACACCACTACATGTTGTCATTTCTCATTCAACCACTGGACACAGTGGTATGCAGGCCCCCAATATTGTTAGAGCCATGCTGGGAAGAGGGCTGGATCCACGTGTCACTCTGACAGATAACTGTCTACCAAGAAGGGCACAAGCTTGCAGTTGAGCCATATGAAAGTATGCATCAGTTTTTTGCAAACTATTGACATATCTTAGCTACTATACTCTGATTCTAAGTAAAACTAATAATTTGAAAACTAAATTTCTCAACCTGATTTTCATCTTGTGGGAAAATTTGCATCTTCCTCAGGATGAGTCAGCCTCTCTTCTATAGTGTGTTGCAAGAAATCTGGTCAAACCCAGCAAAGGAAGCATAAACAATGTTTTGTTCTCTGTTTACCTCTTT
>NW_026013617.1:0-2549 GCF_001458135.2 Marmota marmota marmota | reverse complement strand
CTGAATTGTCATTCTAGGAAGCGCCTTTTGCAGCTTAAACTTTACTACTTGCTTCATCCCTCATCTACCATCTGTTTGACCCCAAAACGGCTGCAAAGATTGATAAGAACCATCAAAATCACAACAAAGAACCCTCTGTGATAGAAATACCATGGCATGAATTTGTCTCTCATTTTGCAATTCTTCCTATGCTGGCTTCATAGGGCCATTCTCTTAAAATCTCCAGGATACTATCACAAGATGTCAGGTCTACAAAGGCAGCCCTTCCATCAGTGCACTGTTCACCAAAATTCCACTGAACCAATCTCATAATCCAGTTTTGCAAACTCATCTCATCCCCAGCTCTGTAGCCAGTCAAGCTTGAGAGAATTTAAGGAAACCTGTTCCAGTGATGAGAACTTAAAGTGATCTTAGTCTGTTTGTGCCACTGAAAGTGATTTACATAGTACTAGGCACACCGTAGGCATCATTCCTCAGTTCTAATCATTAGCTTCTTCCCTCATTTTTGTGAGCAAACCCACTGTCTTGTGCCCCTGTTTTAGAATCTCCACCCCAATATTTCCTCCCTGTGCTCAAGTTTTCAGTTTATCAAAGGATGAAGTTCCTTTTAATATCAATTTAGTCCTTGTAAAGACCTGGCTAGGTCTTTGATAATTGATTTTATGACTCTCTAACCTCTACATAATCATTTTTTCAATATGTTGTTTCTTAGAGAATTTCCCCAGGTGTTAATGCTAGTCATGAAGTGTCTTAGGTTATTATGCTCCCAGAAAGCAGAAAGCAAGATGGGAATGTTTAGGTAAATGATAGAGTGAGGGAACACTGTAAAGTTGGGGGGAGACAGAAAAGCTTAGGTAAAGAAGCGAGGCAATGATGTGATTTCTTAGGGCCCTGTGGAGAGTGAATTTTACCAGATTATCCTCCCCATTTGCAAGAGTGCTGGGCTGATACACCTGCTATTACACAGTTATGGGCTCTGTGGGGGAGGATGGGTGGAAGCTAATGTAAACTCTTAAGCTTCTCCAGACCAGGTGTCTTCTATCAGGCAAGAAAAATCCCTCTGGGGAGATTTGAGGTATAAAACACCCATTGCTATCTGGAGTGTAAGTACACTAGAATGACACAGGGGACGCAGGTGGGCCTCAACAGTATCTACTGCACAAAAATACCTAATGTTTAGTCTCTGATCTAAAGCATCTAACCCCAGAGGGACTTCTTAGAAATAGATAACCATAAAGCAACATGTAAGCAGAGTAATAGAGCAATGCACATGAGTACTAGGCAGAGAATCAACCCAGCTGGTGTGAGGATGGAGTGGAGGTGAGATGGAAGTGGTTGTCTCCCCTCTTCATCCTCTGTGGACTGATACTATGGTAGAATCCAAAAGTGAGCCAATAGAAAAATGAGACACAAAGCAAAGATATACAAAACATAAGCCTTAAGCCACCCACCAGAACTCAGACTCATCACAAGACCAGCTGCACCCACTGTCAGAGCTCAGGCTCAGCCTATTACCATCTTGCCAACCTGCACAAGAGCCAGGGCCTGGGAAGGTCTGAGTCCATCTAGCCACTGACCCAGCCCTACCAGGGCTCAGACCTGGCCCAGATCTGCCTTGCCAACTTGGGTGTCAGCCAGGGCCCAGGACAGGCCCGGGTCCATCCAGCCTCTGGCAGACACCCACCAGAGCTCAGGGCTTGCCCAGAACAGCCTTGATGACCTGTTAGGAAGCCAGGGCCCAGGGTAAGCTTGGGTACATCCATACCACCAACACCTGAGAGCCCAGAAAGGATTTCAGAATGTTCATAATTAAAATGATATGTGAATTAAAGAATGACCTAAATGGGCAAATACAGGTAAAAATTGATCACTCCAACAAAGAGATAAGAGAGTAAATGCAGGCAACCATGAATGAGACCAATAAACAGATAAAGGAGCAAATATAGGCATTCATTGATCACACCAACAAAAAGATAAGGGAGCAAATACAAGTAGCCAAAAAAAAAAAAAAGAGATTCTTAAAAAAAAAACAGAACTTCTTGAAATGAAGAAAACAATAAATCAAATAAAAAACTCAATAGAGAGCATCACTAACAGACTAGATCACTTGGAAGACAGAATATCAGATAATAAAGACAGAGTATACAATCTGGAAAATACAATTGAACACACAATGAAGATGATAAGTACCCATGAGCAGATGATCTGAGAATTATGGGATAGCATCAAAAGAACAAATCTAAGAGTTACTGGGATAGAGGAAGTCACAGAGTTTCAAACTAAAGGAATGCATAATCCCTTCAATGAGATAATATCAGAAAATTTCCCAAGCATGAAGGATGAATTGGAAAACCAAATCCAAGAGGCTTACAGGACACTAAATGTACAAAATTACAACAGATCTACACCAAAGCACATTATAATGAGAATGTCTAGCATACAAAATAAGGATAGAATCTTAAAAGCCACAAGAGAGAGGAATCAGATCACATATAGGGGGAGACCAATTTGTATCTCAGCAGATTTTTCATCCCAGAGCCTCAAAACCA
>NW_026013616.1:0-2549 GCF_001458135.2 Marmota marmota marmota | reverse complement strand
CTTCCCCACTCCCCCGAGCTGGGCCAGGGAGTCAAGGCTGCCACAGGCTGGGGACGCGGCCTGGCTGGGGTGGAGCAGAGACTTCTAGAAGGAAGGAGATGGCCCCGCGGTCACCCCTGCTGCCCAGGGGGCATCCGGCCGGTGGCCTAGGCCCAGCTCGGCAAGTCAGCGGTCTCAGCCCTGGCCCAGCTAATTCCAGCTTCCTGCTCCATGACTGAGCACCTACTATGTGCCAGACACTGGCTGGGGCACATTCAGAACTGATAGCCCAGGTCCCCTGCGGGACTGTCCCCTCTAGAGAGGAGGAGGAGGAAGCACCCAGAATTAAGGGGTCTCTCAAGGTCACACAGCTGATAAACTGCAGAACCAAGGTTGGACCTCCAACGTGGGAGACGGCAAGGGCAACCCCAAGGAGGACCCTGGGGCTCCCTGCGGGGTCGGCCTCCTCCACAGACTCTTCCCGGCCTCCCCCCCAGCCTCCTCCCCGGCCTCCTCGCTCCAGCTACTCCTGCTCCCCGCTTCTGTCCTCCAGAGAACCAATCAGGCATCAGATCACAGGCTCCTCTGGCCCCGGGAAGGGGAGGGGTGGGCCTGGGACCCCCGGCAGGAAGCAGGACCCCTAATGAGCCCACCAGCCCGCGCCCGGCCGGCACGGTGCCCCTGAGCGCTGTCCCCTGACTCAGCACTAACTGCCGCCACACTCGCAAATTGAGGACTTTAATTTCCCAAAATGAAAAGCACATTTCAGTCAGCTCCTCTGGACTCGGTTCTCCTCGACACCAGGACCAAGAGCCGCCAGCCCCGGGAGAGGGACAGGCCCAGCCCAGGCCTGGGGCTGCCCTCCCACACCCCGTCCCTCCTCGGCAGTGGCTGAGGGGCGTCCAAGAGACCCGGGCCCCAGGGACAGTGGGCCAGAGGCAGGGCCCCGCGGCCTGCGCCCATCAGTCCCCAGCCCAGGCCACTGTGTGATCCCCAGTCCCTCAAAGCTCCAGCAGAAAGAGGGGCCGGAGGCCAGACATCGGGGTTCACGTCCAGCTCCAGAAGTCTCCCCTCGCTGGGTCTCGGGGTCCTCACTGTCCCAGAAGGAGCACGGAGAGGGACCCAGCGTGGATGGTGGATGGTGTGCGCTTAGCAGACACAGGTCCGGAGCAGGGCTGACCCCTTGGAGGTCTGGCTGTCACCCGGTCTCAGGAGGGGCTGGAACGGGCACCTTTTAAAACCCTCTCCACAGGAGTCTAACACACAGCCTGCCAGACTAGCTGACAGGTGTGGGTGTGGGCCCAGAGAGGGTGTTTAACCCAGGGATGCACAGCAAGTCGGAGGGCAGGCCAGACGATGGTGGACAGCCCTTCTGCTTTTGGCTGTTGCAGAGAAGCAGGTGAAGACAGAGTTGGGCACTGCGTGTGCCTACAGCCCCAGCTACTGTGGAGGCTGACGCGGGAGGACAGCTTGAGCCCAAGGGCTCCACTCTGAGCCACATGATGAGGCTCCATCTCAAAAAAAAAAAAAAGTAGAGGTGACAGCCTCTGTCATGGGAAGGTACTAGAAGGTCTGGAATCAAGAACGTCCACCTGAGACCTCCCGCCCCTCCAGTGCTGGAAGTGGACCTTGAGCTTCCCTAAATATTAAGGGGGCTGGGGACTGCCAGGAGTCTCTCCAAGGTCCATTCTGGCCTCAGGGTCCTCGAGCCTCCTCAGCTGGAATCATAACAAATAGTAACAGCAGACACGCGGGGACGTTTTCTCCCGGGACCGAGGGATGGGACCCAGAGGCACTCTGCCATGGAACTGCATCGTCTTCTATGTTTTATTTTGAGACAGGGTTTTGCAAAATCTGAGGCTGGCCTCAAACTTGTGATCCTCCTGCCTCAGCCTCCCAGTAGCTGGGATCACAGGCCTGCGACACCACACCTGACCATTTACTGAACTTCTAAGTCGGGGACCTCTCTCCGACCCACCTTCCTCCTAGGGGTTCTCATTCTGCTCCATCCCGCTTACAAACACCCCCGAGAATACAGCAGAGAGAAGTGGTTCTGCTGGGATTTGAACCCAAGGCCGATGGTGGAGGCCACGCTGTAGGACCCAGCGGTGCGCAGGGGACCCAGAGAGGCGCGGGGCCCGGGGTGCGGGGGTGCCCAGGCCCCCACGGGGGTTCGGCACAGCTCGCCCCAGCCCACCTGTGTCGTCTGCCTGGGAGCCGCGCTGGGCGGGTGGGAAGGACCGTCCCCTCCCAGCGCCGGCCCAGAGGGGCCAAGGTGCGCGCCTACGGGAGGCAGGTGGGTCCCCGAGCGGCCCCCAAACCTCGGGGGTGAAGTCTCGTTCCCTTACTGCGCCCACCAGACACCCATCCCGCAGGCGGCACGTCCAGGTCCAGGGTCAGGCTGCGGCTGGACATCGAGGGTGTGAGGGAGCGAGGGCCGCGGGGCCAGGGGTCCGGGAAGGTGCCCCCCGAAGGCCGAGAGATCAGGATGGAGGCGCTGAGCCCCGCACCTTGGGTCTGCCCGGCCCTCGCTGTGCCCCCCCCCCCCCCGCCCGCTCCCTTCTCTTCCC
>NW_026013615.1:0-2549 GCF_001458135.2 Marmota marmota marmota | reverse complement strand
ATATATATATATATATATATATATATATATATATATATATATATATATGGATTGCCACAAAAATAGGAATATAAATATAAAAATGTGATGAGATGGGCAATAAAAGTTTATCTGAAATTTTATCAAAAAACATAAATTATTATAACCAGAAGTATTTGTTAGTATCATGCACATTGGTGATTGTTATATTATTTATCATATTTTAAATTTTTATCAATTAATATATTTCTGGTGTAAAGATTTAAGTAAAAATAAATAAAGAACTTGTGGGACCAGTAGAAATAGTAAATTGGACATGGACTTGAGCAATTTAAATTAACTGTGAAGATGGTGGCTGAGTCATTACAATTATATAATAAACATTTTCATTCAAAGTAAAACAATGTAAAAATTAAGGAAATTTCTTCCAAGATGTCTCACTCATTATGAAAGATGGGCAAACAGAGTGAGGACTTGACATTTATTGTATTCTTTCAAGTGAAATGGACAAAATAATGTGAATTTGAGGAAAACAGTGCCTGGAGATGAAATATGTTGTTTCCAATAAAACTTGGAAATGAACCAGAAAGTCTGCAGTGAGAACTCCAACATGGAGAAAAATTTACTTGCCAAAATCTAAGTTAAGCGAATATTGATTTATTCCTGTAAAATCAATGATATTATTCATGGAGAATTCATATTATTGGATCACTTAGCCTAATTTATTGTGGAGGGGAACTTGTGATGCACCTTCAGACTATGTAACGCAAAGCCAAGGGCTGGCTTGGCTGGCTGGCGCTGACTTTACCGTGATGCTGCTGTGACGGCTTTCTTCAAGGGGTTTTGAGTAATACTACATTTACCACTTCAATCATCCCGTTTGCACTGAACAAGGTTCCAAATGCTTTCAGGCTGCTTCTAAAAATGAAATTCATCCCTACCAGACAAAAACTATCTTTCCCACAACGAAGATACTCAAAGGGAATATACTGTGAGATTTGTAGGCCATTCCAGAACCTGATTCCCAAAGCATTTTCATTAATGGTAATGTTATTAGAAGAAATATGTACAGCAAAATTTACAGAAAATAATATTTGCCAGGCATTTTGGCACACATCTGTAATCCCAGTGGCTCTGGAGTCTCAGGCAGGAGGATCACAGATTTGAGGCTAGTCTCAGTAACTTAGCAAGGCTTTAACCAACTTAATGAGACCCTGTCTTAAAATAAAAAGTAAATAGGGCTGGGGATGTGGATCAGTGGTTAAGCCCCTTTGGGTTCAATATCCAGTACCACTCCCATCTCCCAAAAAAGAAAATAATATTTGACTTTAAACCTTGCTATGCTCTTTTGAGAAATTTGTTTATCAAACTATCTTTTTTTTTTCTTTAGTGAAATTTTAAATACAGGTATTTCACGGGAGTTATATCATTTTTTAAAATAAAGAACCAGAAGACTATATAATTTTCAAAGACTTTTTTCTTTCTTTCAATTTTGGGATTGTAGATGGACAGCATGCCTTTATTTGTTTCATTTTTATGTGGTGCTCAGGATCAAACCCAGGACCTCACACATGCTAGGCAAGTGCTCTGCCACTAAGCTACAGCCCCAGACCTGGGAGTTATATATTTTTTTTTTTAAAAAATATTTCTATTAGTTATTGATCGACCTTTATTTATTTATTTGTTTATATGCAGTGCTGAGGATTGAACCCAGTGCCTCACACATGCTAGGCAAGTGCTCCACCACTGAGGCACAACCCCAGCCCTTGGGAGTTATATTTTAATGAAGCACATGGACTAGGAATTGATTTCTTTTTCTGCTGTTTGGTTACAAAACTTGACTTTTCTATAAAATGAGGATGAGGGGTTCACATTTCAGGGTGCCATCAAGAACAGGGATATATGGAGTACCTAGCAGTTCCTGGATTGTGGTTGTCGCTCAAAAGGTAGCTATTATGATACAAGTGTTATTATTAATACTATTATTAGTAATTTGACAAGAGACTAGTTGGTTCTTTTTATTTTTTATTAAGTCACCCCTATTAGATTTGAGAAAGAATAGTTTTGTTTTGTTTTCTTTGGCTTGGTTTTGGTTTTACTGTATATATACTTTATTTATTTATTTATTTTTGGTACTGGGGATTGAAGCCAGGGGCACTCAATGCTTAAGCGACATCCCCAGACTTTCTTATTTTTTAATTTTTTGAGACAAGGTCTTACTTAGTTGCCCAGGCTGGCCTCAAACTTGCAATCCTCTTGCTTCAGCCTCCCAATTAGCTAATACAGGTGTTTTTAGTAATTTCGGTAACAGGAGTTGATTTAGTCAGCTTTTTTGCTGCTGTGACTAAAAGATTACAACAAAAACAATTTTAAAGAAGGAAAAGTTTATTTGGGAGTTCACAGTTTCAAAGGTCTCAGTTCAGAAATAGCGGGTTCCATTCCTCACCACTGGACATGAGGCTGAACAACATTGTGGAAGAGTGTGGTGGAGGGAAATGGCTCACAGGATGAGAAGGAGGGAGAGGGAGAGAGAGAGAGAGAGAGAGAGAGAGAGAGAGAGAGAGAGAGAG
>NW_026013614.1:0-2549 GCF_001458135.2 Marmota marmota marmota | reverse complement strand
ATGTGGTGCTGAGGATCGAACCCGGGCTGCACGCATGCCAGGCGAGCGTGCTACCGCTTGAGCCACATCCCCAGCCCCGCCCCATTCATTTTACCAACACTTCTCTAAATACCATCTCAACAAGGCCTTGATCACCAATATTTTGTTTGCTGGAAAGTCTATTAAAAACCACATGCCCCTTAGCAATTGAGAGATTTAATCCAAACTGTTGTGCTGACACCCAGTGGCCAAAGGGTAGGAAGGCTGGGCCTGCAGAGTTCCCAACTTGTGCTCCCCCTCCTGGTAAAGGTCAAGAGCAAAGACTACAAAACCAGACATCTCAGGAAAAGGTCTTCTCTCTCCTTTACAAACATCTGAGTAAGTATTTCCACGTTTATATATTATTCACTAACCTTCCTCCTCCACTGAATCCACAAGCCTGGGATTGTAACAGTACTGGGGATTTAACATAACTATTTAATATTTTGATGATCCAGAATACTTTTTAAAAGTCTTTTTAAAATTTTTTTAAATTTTTTTAGTTGTAGATGGACAATGCCTTTATTTATCAAGCTGAGGCTTGAACCCAGTGCCTTACACATGCTAGGCAAGTGCTCTACCACTGATCCACAACCCCAGCCCACTGAGCCACAACCCCAGCCCCAGAATACTTTTAAAAGTTTGGATTCTAACTCATGCTTAACACACCCTCAGGATTGGGGCACTCACTAGCCATCATTCACACAGGCCCAAGCCAGGCCTGTATTTGCTTTCTTAAGTTATTCCACACTCCCATCTTACAATAATCTTTCCAGGAGGCCCACCCATACACCTGCTCCACCCTGCCTGAAAAGGGACCCAACCCAAACTCTAGCAGGCTGTTTAGTGAGGAACTGCCCTTTCCTTTCAGACCTTGACCTCACAAGTTTCCTGAAGCAGGGTGGGGTTGCTGAGGCTCAGAGCCAGGAAGGGTCTGCTCAGACCTTTTCAGGGAAAGGAATGACTCATACATCCTGTGTGACTGAACCTGTCATCTGCTTCTGGATCCTTTCCAGAGTCCCTAAGATACCAGTATGCTTCCTAGTCGGCCCGGGATATGTGCCTAATTGTAGGCATCCTCCTTTTCAGCCTCATAGCATCAGTGCAAACTTAATTTGGTCTGCTTTGTGCTGCAGTTAGAAATGGAATCTGGGGCCCTCCTCAGGGCCTCCAAGAACCCACCTCTCACCAGCCTCATATCCTGCCATTCCCTGCAGAGCTCTCTAGACTCAGCCACAAATAGGTCATTCTTCCCTCTAGGCCTTTGCACACGTTGTTCCTTAAACCTAAGTCAGGTGTCTCTCCACTCCTCTCATGTCTCCCTTCTTTTATTATTTAAGATTTTTTTTAAAAAAAATATTTTGTTTAGTTGAAAATGGACACAATACCTTTACTTCGTTTATTTATTTGTATATGGTGCTGAGGATCGAACCCTGTGCCTCACATGTGTGAGACAAGTGCTCTACTGCTGAGCCCCAGCCCATGTCTCCCTTCTTAATAGGCCTCAGCTCCAATGTTACCTCTTCAAAGGTACCTTCACATAACCCCATGGAAAGAGATGACTTCATTGCTATTCTCAGTCATAACCTATTTCATCATTTGACAGCATTTGCCACAATTTGCAACTTAACTGTTTGCATGTTTATCTCCCCACCAGAACACATGCTCCAAGCCAGTAGCTTTGCCTGTCTTAATCGCATTTGCATGCTCAACCCTCAGTAGGTGTTGAATAAATATTTGTTGAATGGGGCTGGGGTTGTGGCTCAGTGGTAGAGCACTCACCTCGCAAGTGCGGGACCCTGGGTTCAATCCTCAGCACCACATAAAAATAATTAAGTGAAATAAAGTTATTGTGTCCGACTAAACTAAAAAAATAAATATTTAAAAATTTTGTTGAATGAATTTCCTCCCACACCAAGTTATTTTCTTTTTCCTAAATCAGGATGAACTTCTCTGTCAATGTAATCTTCTCCTTTCCCAAGTTCCAGCTTAAATATTACCTTCTCAATGAGGCCTTCCAACATTCTCTCTGCTTCCCTTTCCCTGCTCCAAACAGTGAGCCATTTGTGTGTGTGTGTGTGTGTAGCTGGGGATTGAACCCAGGGTGTTGTGCATGTAAGGCAAGTACTCTACCAACTGCACTATATCCCCAGCCCTGAGCCATTTCTTCTCTAGAGTCCTGGGATCTCAATTGCTTATCCTCTTCTAAGCATTTGTAACATTATGTGATTTTTTTATCTATCCATTCTATTATACCAGAACCTCCTAGAAATCAGGGAAGTAGTTATTTGCCTGCATATACTCAATCCAGATATAATGCCTAGTGCTCAGTTAAAATCTGTTGGGAATTCAGCACAGCATGGTGATTAAAAGCACAGGCTCTGGGGCCTGAGAGCCTAGGTTTGACCCCTGACTCTAACAATTACTAGCTGTGTGACATTGGTGAACTTACTGAGCCTCAGTTTCTTCATCTACAAAATGTTTATGTTAATAAGTACCAACCTTATCTGGTAATGGCAAGGATTAAGGGC
>NW_026013613.1:0-2550 GCF_001458135.2 Marmota marmota marmota | reverse complement strand
AAGAACTGTCTGTCTTCGAACTTAGCCAGAGCCTAAATTCAGGGTCTAATGTCACATTTCTTCTATTAAGTCTGCAAAGTAAAAAAAAATGTATAAATATTTTAATGTGAAAAATTTAAACATATTCTTAGAGTCATAACATTTTAACGTTTGAAGTAACCTTAGGAATCATTTTAGTGCCAAAGATGTTATTATATTATCATACGAACTTTCTTGTTGTACAAGAATTTGTACAAGACTCATCAATTCCCATTTTTAAGAAGTAGCTTTCCAGCCAAGTGCGGGGTGCATGCCTGTAATCCCAGCGGTTTGGGAGGCTGAGGCAGGAGGATCGCAAGTTCAAAGCCAGCCTCAGCAAAAGCGAGGTGATAAGCAACTCAGTGAGACCCTGTATTTAACTAAAATAAAATAAAATAAAAAAATACAGCTGGGGATGTGGCTCAGTGGTCAAGTGCCCCTGGGTTCAATCCCCAGTACCATACCACCCCCCCCCCCAAAGAAAAAGTAGCTTTCCCTCTTGTAAATACAAAAATCTATATATACTCATTTTATATTGTAAAAAAACTTGTAAGAAATTACAAATTAAGAACAAATTGCATTGGTTAAATCTAGGAGAACTGGACATCAAAATAAATCAAATGATAGTAACAGATTGAATTTATTATTTATTTATTTATTCATTGAATAAAATGGGAATCAATGAATTCATACTGATATAATAAATGAATGAATGAATAGGGGAGAAAGAAGCATTTTCCCTTATAGATAAAAAATATTTTGCATATCCAATGCTGGGGACTGAACCTAGGGCTTTGCTAAGTGCGTGCTCTGCATGCAACTCTACAACTGAGCTGTTTAGCTAATCTTCCAGCTAGGTATGGACATCTCAGCCTTGACTAAATATGTTTAGGAGGAACTGTGGAGTTAAAAAGCAAACAGAGAAACCTGAATCAGAACTTTTTCCCTTTCATTTTAAAGGAGTTTATTTATTTTTATTTTTGCAGCACTGAAGCCAGGTGTGCTCTATCACTGAGCTAGACCCCAGCCCTTCTTTTAATTTTAAGACAGGGTCTTGCCAAATTGCCGAGGCTGATCTCAAACTTGTGATCCTTCTGCCTCAGCAAAATAGCGGGAAATAGACACACATCACTGTGCCTGACTTTAGTTTTTTCTTTTTTTGCAATAAAAGATATTGGGACAACAGACTAACCTGACTAAGTTCTGTTGACCAGATAATCAATTAATGTACAGTGAAGTTTTTTGGGGTCAAGTGGAAATTTGCTTTCAAATGATTTGGAAAAAACTCCATATATATGTATATAAAAGAAATGAGAGGATAATGTAAAAAAATTGGGAAATAGAGATGAAGAGGGAAGGGTGGGTTTGTATTGTTCTTATAACTTTTCAGCAAATCTGAAATTATTTTTAAAAATTTAGAAAAAAAACCCAAAACAATAAAAGCAAAAAATAAAAAAATCACTGAATGCAAAATGAAATAAAAGGATAAAAATTTCCTGTATTCCCACTAGGTGGGTTTAAGTACACTTTTCCTTTTTTTCCTCCTTCTGACTCACTCTCGTTTTCAAATAGAAAAATTACACTGTATATATTGTTTCTAGCTTGATATGTTTTCATCCTGGCAATATATCATGAACTTATTTCTTTTGTTCCTAAATTTAAGAAATATTTCTTAACATTTTCCCTTCTCTCTGTAGTTCCTATAGTGGTAGTCTTAAATATTTAAAGGCTTGATTTATAAGAATAAATTTCTATCAGTCATACACTGATTATATTGAAAATGTTATGTATCAGGAATTACTCTTATTAAGACTTTGAAGTTCTGTTCCAAGGAATATTTCCATAATATCTCTTTCTTTTTAAAATGTATCTTCCTCTCTCTCTCTCTCTCTCTCTCTCTCTCTCTCTATATATATATATATATATATATATATATATATATATATATATATTAGTTGTTGATGAACCTTTATTTAATTTATTTATTTGTATGCAGTGCTGAGAATTGAACCCAGTGCATCACACATGCTAGGCAAGTGCTCTACTACTGAGCCACAACCCCAGCACCTCTCTCTCTCTCTTTTTAATAAGACATCTTTCTCTGCTATTGAATTGTCCCTCTCTACCTTAATGATAATGCAAATGAGGCTACAGTGTTTGTCTGGTCTATGCTATATCTCTAGCACCTGGAATGATAGTTGGCAAATAGCAGATGCCCTATAAATGCTTTTTAAATGAATAATAAATGAAAAACATGGTAGAAATTATTGTGTTATCTTCTAAAATCCATATCTACTGATATTATATAAGTACTGTTTGTCTTCTGGCTCTGAAGTGACAGAGTAAATGTGAAAAATAAATACTTTTCGATAGTTTTTAAAGTGCTAAAAGGCTGGGTGTGGTGGCACACACCTGTAATCCCAGCAGCTGGGAAGGCTGAGGTGGAGGATCGTGAGTTCAAAGCCAGTCTCAGCATTTAGTGAGACTCTGTCTCTAAATAAAATACAAAAAAAAAAAAAAAAAAAAAAAAAA
>NW_026013612.1:0-2550 GCF_001458135.2 Marmota marmota marmota | reverse complement strand
TACCCCTAATCCTAACTCTAAAACTACACCTAACACTAACTCTAACATAAACCTAATCCTAAGCAAACTCTAATCCTATAACTAACCCTAACCCTAAACATGACACTAACCCTAATCCTAATTGTAACACTAACACTAACCCTAAAACTAACCCTAACCCTAACACTAACCCTAACCTTAACATTAACCCTAAACCTAAACCTAACCCAAACTTTTTTCTTACCGTAACACTAACCATATCTCTAAACCTAACACTAAACTTTAATTTAACCCTAACATTAACCCTCACCCTTACTCTAACACTAAATCTATACCTAACCCTAACCCTAACCTAAACATAAACCTTCAGTAAACCTAATCCAACCCTAAACTTAACCTTAAGCCTAAGCTTAACCCTAACCCTAACCCTAAAAATAACTTTAACACTAAACCTAAGGCTAACCCTACCCTTAATCCTAAAACCAAACTTAACCCTAATTCTAATCCTACCCTAACCCTAACACTCACCCTAAACCTAACCATAACACTAATGATAACCCTGACCCTAATCCTAACACTAACACTAAGCCTCACCATAACCCTAACCCTAAGATTAAGACTAACCTGAAACTAAACCTAACTTTAACCCTAAACCTAACTCTAACACTAAACTGTAATTCTAACCCTAACACTAACCCTAAGGCTAATCCTATTCATAACCTTAACCCTAACCATAATATTATCCCAAAGAGTAACACCAATCCTAACCCTAACCCTAACAATAACCCTAACCTTAACCCTGACACAAATCCTAACCCTAACCTTTACCCTAACACGAACTCTAAACCTAACCCTAAACCTAAACCTAATCATAACCATAACCCTAAACCTAACCTTGAACCTAGCCCTTATAGTATCACAAAACCTAATACTAACACTAACCCTAACCCTAACAGTAAACCTTACCCAAACCGTAACCCTATCCTAATACTAACCCTAACGTTAACCCTAACACAGATCCTAAAGCTAACACTAACACAGACCCTAACACTAACCCTAATCCTAATCCTAACCCTATCCCTAACACTAACACTAAATCTACCCCAAACCATAACCCTAATCTTAAAGTTAACTCTAAACCTAACCCTAAATGTAACCAAAACCCTAAGAATAAACCTAACCCTAACCCTAACACTAACCGTAACCCTAACCCAAAAGCTAACCTTAACAATAATCCTAATCTTACCCTCACACTAAACCTAACTCTAACACTAAACCTAACACTAACACTAATCCTAACCTTAACATTAAAACTAACCCTAAACCTAATTTAAAATCTAACCCTAACCAAAATCCTAATCCCATCCATAACCCTACCCTAATCCTAACCCTAACCTTAACACAAACCCTATACCTAACCTAAAACTAACCTTAACCTTATCCCTAATCCTAACACTAACCCTAACCATAACCATAAACCTAAACCTATCACTAAACCTAACACTAAGCCTAACCCTAAACCTTACCCTATCCGTAATCCTAACACTAATCAAAACCCTAACCCTCACCCTAAACTAACCCTAATCCTAACACAAAACCTAAACCTAACCCTAACCCTAACCATAACCATAACCCTAATGCTAACTTTATATTTAATTCTAACCCTAACACTAACCCTAAAGCTAAACCTAACCCTAATTCTAACAGTATCCCTAACCCTGAACCTAACCCTAAACCTAACCCTAACCTAACCATAAACTTAATCCTAAGTGTAACCCTAAACCTAACCCTAACACTAACCCTAAAACAAACTTTAACCCTAACACAAATTTTTTTCAGTTTCTTTTTTTTAATTGGTTGTTCAAAACATTACATAGCTCTTGACATATCATATTTCATACTTTAGATTCAAGTGGGTTATGAACTCCCATAACCCTAACACTAAAAATAACCCTAAACCTAACACTAAACTTAACCCTAACTGTAAACCTTACTCTAACCCTAATCCTAACACTTACCCTAACACTAATTTTTTGTGTAACCTAAAACCTAACATAAACCCTAAACCTAAATCTAAACATAACTTTAACCCTAACACTAACTCTAACCCCAAACCTAACCTTAACCCTAACCGTAACACTAACCTTAACCATAAAACTAAGCCTAACCCTAACTCTAACACTAAGCCTAAACCATACCCTAACCCTAAAACTAATCCTAACCTTAAACATCTCACTAATCCTATCCCTAACAGTAACACTAACACTAACCCTTACCCTAACCATAACCATAACCATAACCCTGACCCTAACTTTATTCCTAACCCTAACCCTAATACTAACCTTAAACCTAACTCTAACCCAAACCCTAACCCAAACCTAACCCTAACCTAAAACTAAACTTAATCCTAAGTGTAACTCTAAACCTAACTCTAACCCTAACCCTAAAACACACTTTAACCCTAACACTAATTTTATCCCTAAACCTAATTATAACCCTAAACCTAACACTAACCCTTAACTTAACCTTAAACCTTACACTAATCCTAACCCTAACATTAAACCTAACCCT
>NW_026013611.1:0-2550 GCF_001458135.2 Marmota marmota marmota | reverse complement strand
ATATATATATATTTTTTTTTTTTTTTAATAAAGGAAAAGACCTTGCAAGGCAGAATGGAAAGCATTCAACTAGTGCAGTGATTCAAACAAGAAGATGAGGAAGGAAGAATTCAACAGTTCATCAAATGTTTACTGGGCTCCTATCATGTTCAAGGTGCTGTTCTCACTACAGGGGACACAGAGGAGAGCAAGTGAACAGGAATGGAGGCCAGCCTTGCAAGAGAGGAAGATATGTTGGATGGTATGAACACCTCCCTAGGCTGGGCAATCATATCAGCTCTGAAAACAATTCTTCCCCTCCTATACGCACATGCTGTTCTCATCATAAGGAAGCACTTATTTCTCCTTCTCTTGAATCTGGACTGCCTTATGACTGACTTTGACCATAAGTGACATTCTGGGACTTCCCAGCTCAGGTCTTAAGAGGCCTAGCATTTCCATTTCCTTCCTCTTAGCCTACTCACTATTGAGGTGCTCCCTCTTAGAGCCTAGCTTCCTTGATGGGAGAAGCCCAGCCCCCCAGGAAGAGAATGGAGCTTCTGCGAACAGCTCTAGCTGAGCTCCTAGCTGCCAGCTATTGGGCAAGCCATCTTGAATGCTCCAGCCCAATTAAGCCTCCAGATTTCCTTAGCCACCACCACATGCAGCAGAAAAGAAGCTCTTGGTGGAACATAGAATTGTGAGACACAGTAAAATGGCTTGTCTTGAACCATTGAGTTATGGGTGGTTCGTGCATGTTATGATTTGTTATGTTTGGTGACCTACTGATAACCAAAACAGCGACCCTAGGGCCACCTTCATTTGGTGTATGGGTAGACTTATGCCCAATCTGACTCCAACCAGAGCCATGAAAAGACTCATTTCTTTTCTGGTGACAAAGCATGGAAGTATGAGGCCCAGGAGCTTTTTCTGTCTTGTGGAAGAAAGAAATTCAGAAGAAAGAAAGAAGTTGACAAGGAAATAAAAGCACAGATGCCATCAGAGAGCCCTGGATAATTCTGGGCTTCTGGTTCTAGGCTGAATTGAGAACAGCCTGCCTGGCTGCCTTTCCTGGTCAACTAAATCCTCCCTTACCCCCACTAGTTAGTTTGAGCTGGGTGTTCATCACTTAACAACCCGTAGGCTCCAATTAAAATCCTGGTTCAGGATTCTCAAGAGGACTAAATCGTTTATATAACTATACCTTATCCATGATCAACCCTCCACAAAGGGTCCTATTTTTCTCCTTTCCTTTTTCGGATGCACACCCATACCTCAGAAGGCTCTGTGGTTAAAGGGGGAATGAAAGAGAGATACCAAGTCCATAACTTCTAGGGTTTCCCTCCCCTCAGCTATATTGTGGGCTCCTTGAAGATGGGACTGTTTTATTCATATTCCTGACTTCAGGGCTCAGAACAGGATCAAGCTCAGAAGAGGGACTTTTAAAATGTGCATTGAAAGACCAAGTGATGAGATGCTGTGTGTTTGTCTGAGGCAGGAGGGAAGGATGGATAGAGAGTTATGTTGAGACAGAGAAGAGGGAGGTAGAGGGCAGTCGCACCGGATGGTCTCATCTCTTCCACTCTTGGGCCTTCAAACTTCCACATGACACTTCCCCCACCCAGCCCAAGCTGCACATGCAGGCCCCCATGCTGGTGGGACAGCTGCTCCAGACACATATCTCTGTCTTCTCCCATCTTTCACCCTCTTTTGCTTGTGCTGCTCTGACAGCCCAGGACCTGCACTCCACACTTGCTTTGGGTCCCTCTTAAGCTCAATGTTCTTCTTGATTCTCCTCTTAAAGAGTCAGACTTTGGATCTTTCCATATGATTTTTGGTGTAATTTACTATTTCAGGTTAGGAGACCCTACTGCCTCTCCTCCTGGTCCCTCGTTTGGTTCCTTGAGTGGTTCAGAGGAATTAAGTTACCCCCCTCAAGGGTGAAGTGTGTGTGAATGTTAGAGGTCATCAAACTTCTCAAATAATGTGGAATAGTTTTGACTTAAATCAAAGGCAGGCTTCAGGAGGCTGCATGGTATAGGGATCAAGAGCCTAGCTTTAAAATCAAACTGCTGTGAGTTCAAACCCAAGTTCTGCTTGACCATTTATTAATTGTGCAAATGTAAACACATTGCTTAATCTCTCTGAGACTTGGTTCCCTAATTGTTCTGAAAATCTGAAGTGAAATATGTAAAATGCCTGATCCAAGGTAGGTGTTCTGTAACGAAGTTCTCCACAGTGAGGTGACTTTGGAATGTGGCAGGTCACATGAAGGAGCTTGAACTTGATCAGACTATGTCACTTTCCTGCTTAAAACTTCATCAGTCCCTTTCTTTGCACTTAGAAAATCCAGGGCCTTTACTGTGACCCTGTGGGAACGGCCCCCATCATATTAGCTTCATGTAACTCCCCACCTTGGACTTACCATGTCTGAGAATAAGCAAACTCTATAACCTTCAACTCATTTAAATTATTGCTCATAAACTAAATGTGGTGGCACAATCTGTAATCCCAGTGACTTGGGAGGCTGAGGCAGGAGGATTGCAAATTCAAGGCCAGCCTCAGCAATTT
>NW_026013610.1:0-2550 GCF_001458135.2 Marmota marmota marmota | reverse complement strand
CTGTTCAGTTCCATTGCCCATTTATTGATTGGGTTATTACTATTATTATTTAGTATTAAGTTTTTTGAGTTTTTTGTATATCCTGCAGATAAATGCTCTGAGGTACAGGTGGCAGATTTTCTTCCATTCTATAGGCTCTCTCTTCATGTTCTTGTTTGTTTCCTTTGCTGTGAAGAAGCTTTTGAGTTTGATACCATCCCAGTTGTTTATTCTTGATTTTACTTCTTGAGCTTTAGGAGTCTTATTGAGGAAGTTGGTTCCTGAGCTGACATGATGGAGATCTGGACCTACTTTTTTTTCTTGTAGGCGCAGGGTCTCTGATATAATGGCTAGGTCCTTGATCCTCTTTGAGTTGAATAGTTAGTTTTGTTCAGGGTGAAAGATAGAGGATTAATTTCATTTTGCTACATATGGATTTTTATTTTTCCCAGCATCACTTGTTGAAGAGGTTGTCTTCAGTGTATGTTTTTGGCACCTTTGTCTAGTATGAGATAACTGTATTTGTGCAGGTTAGTCTCTGTGTCCTCTATTCTGTACCGTTGGTCTGCCAGTCTGTTTTGGTGCCAATACCATCCTGTTTTTGTTACTATTGCTCTGTAGTATAGTTTAAGGTCTGATATAGTGATGCCACTTGTTTCACTCTTCCGGCTAAGGATTGCTTTAGCAATTCTTGGTCTCTTATTTTTCCAGATGAATTTCATGATGGCTTTTTCTGTGTCTCTGAAGACTGTCATTGGAATGTTAATGAGAATTGCATTAAATCTGTATGTCACTTTTGGTAGTATGGCATACTGATAATATTAAGAGAAACAGAATCTTAACTCACCCCTGGGAAGGCCTGGTTCCTTCCTCCTCCCAAAGCATTAGCTTAGTGTGTTTTTGAGCTCCATGTAAATGTAGCCCTGTGTATGATGGTCCTTTGTTTCTGACTTCTTTTACTTAACCTTGTGTTTGTGAGATTTAGCCATGCTTTTCCAAATGTTTGTAGGTTTTTCATTTTTGTTGCTGTAGAATTACATTATATGACAATAAATACCACGGTGTGCCATTTTCCACCTATGCTTAGTGGCTAGATTGCCTTCAACATTCTTGTATGTTTTTTTAGTAAAGTCATCTCTAGAGGAAATAATTAGGAGTGGAGTTGCTAGGCTATAGAGTATAGTGCACATTCACTTTGGTAGAGTGAAAGTTTTACAAAGTGGTTATATCAATTTATATGTACCAATTGGCAGCATGTGAGAACTCCAAGTTCTTGTCAACATTTGGTATTGCCTGCCATTTGACTTTAGCCATTCTGGGTTGTGTGTGTACAAATGCTGCATTGCCAAAGACTAATGCATGTAAGCAGATTGTCATATTTGTTGGCCATTTTCATACCACTTTTTGGGATGATGGAAATGTTCTATATCTTCATTGTGGTTGGTGTTGCCTGCAAAACCATATGCAACTGTTGTAATGCATGGAAGCACTGTACCTTAAAAAGTGAATTTCACTGTTTGCAAATTATATCTCAGTTAATCTAATTATTAAATACCACTTTTCTTAATGATTTGTAGGAAGTTTTTGAAACTATATATTTTGCATGAGTCCTTTTTTGGATGTGTGCTTTGCAAGTATGTTCTACTTGCTGGCTTTCTCTTTTTTTGGGGGATGGGGTACCATGGATTGAACTCGGGGACACTCAACAGCTGAGCCGCATCCCACCCCTATTTTATATTTTATTTGGAGACAGGATCTCACTGAGTTGTTAAGCACCTCACTTTTGCTGAGGCTGGCTTTGAACTCACGATCCTCTTACCTCAGCCACCTGAGATGCTGGGATTACAGGTGTGTGCCCCCATGCCTGGCTGCTGGCTTTCTTTTACAACTTTCTTAGTGTTATCCTGCTTAAGATAATTTTGCATGCTCCATGGCCACAAAGATAAAGATGGAATTTGAGTAACTTCCTGAAGAAGTAAGGTCACTCACTAGTCATGCAGCTATCTGGGGAGACTCATTTTAGGCTAAGGAGACAGGAGGAGAAAAGACCATGTGGCCAGGACCCTAGAATGAAATGACGGGTAGCAGAGATGGGCTCAGAATGGCCTAAAGGCAGCAGGTGGTCTCAAGACTGTGAGTCTCACTGAGAACTTTGGCTTTTCTTCTGAGTATGGTGGGACTCCTGGAGAGTTCTTAAGCAGAAGATTGACGTGGCTTACCTGTTTTTTAACAGAATCACTAGGCTGCTGCATTGAGAATAGACTGATGTGGCAGGGCTGAAGTAGAGAGGCCAGTTCTGAGTCTGTTGCAAAACTCCAAGAAATTGGTGATGGTGACTTGGACCTATTGGTGGTGAGAAATGAGGTGGTTGAGTATTAGTATTTTTGAGTGTAAAGCTGACAGGTGCTCATGGTTTGGAAGGTGAGATGTGAAAGAGAGGCATTCAGAACAGCACCTAGTTTTTTTTTTTAAATTTTTTTTTTAGTTGTAGATAGACACAATACCTTTATTTATTTAGAGAGAAGGAGAGAGAGAGAGAGAGAGAGAGAGAGAGAGAGAGAGAGAGAGAGA
>NW_026013609.1:0-2550 GCF_001458135.2 Marmota marmota marmota | reverse complement strand
AAAAAAAAAAAAAAAAAAACAAAAACAAAAAAACTTTTTCTACGACGAATTTGTAGTTCTGGCCCTATTACTAGTGTATCAGGGTTGGGGCAAGATTCAGGAAGTGCTAAAATCTCACTCAAGCTAAGAGTAGTTTACTGGATTCCTCCCTATTTAACCTATAATACAAGCTATAGTGAACTTCATCTGTCAGCAACAGCAATTGGGAAAATATGCTGGCAGATTTTTTTGAGACAAATTGACAGCTTTGATAGTTGGGTATTTTTGTGTCTTGGTCACAGCTGATGAAACACTTGTGAAAAATTTTATGGCTCCTAGATATCACCATTTTTTGGTATCATTTCTTTCATATTTCCTTCTTTTTTTTTTTCTTTTATTGTGGTACTAGAGATTGAACCCAGGGCCTTGTGCATACAAGGCAAGCACTCAAAAAACTGAGCTACATCCTCAGCCCCTCTCTCACATTTCTGTTCACTAGAGGTGATGATGGTAATTGGGAATTTTGTCCCAAATATGGTACATTTCTTAAGACCGGACTAATATTCAGTGTATCTAAATCTCTCTACTCATTCATGATTTTGCCAAAGAGATACTCACAGTAGTTTTTTCTTTAAATTTATCTATAGATAGAGGGAGAGTGTCTCATTTAATATTCTGCTTTATTTTCAACATCATTCCCTGTTAATATTTGCTTTTTATAGTGTTACTAAGTTTGGAACTGACTATCTTGCACATTCTGCACACACACTCTAACAGTGAACTTTGCCTTTATGCCCCAATTCTAAATTTATGTTGGATAGATTCATTCATTCAGGTCTAATGTTATTTTTCATATGGTCGGTTTTACATATGCCTTTCTATTGCTCTTAACAATACTATTGATCTACATATGGTTTCAGATTTGATTTATATTATGATATATTGGTCTATATTATCGCAATATAGTTTCATAATATACACTAAATGTGTCTCATAACAATAACTATTATTTTTTTATTAAAAGTTTTGGGGTATTTTACATATATTTTATTTCTAAGATAATTTTTTTGGTCCCTTCTTTTCTTTTCTTTTATTTGGTACTTGGAATTAAACTCAGGGGAATTGAGCCACATCCCCAAACATATTTTGTATGACATTTAGACACGGTATCTTACTGAGTTGCTTAGGGCCTCACTTTTGCTGATGCTGGCTTTGAGCTCACAATACACCTCCCAAGGTACTGGGATTACAATTGTGCACCAACAGGTCCAGCTCTCTTCTTGTATTTTAAGAAAAACATGCTAAAATTTTGATAGGAAAATATTATATATTAAATTGAGTTAAAATAGTTGTTTTTGTAATGATTAGTTTTATTTACAAACATGGTATTTTATGTGCTTTTGTAAATTTTTATTTAGTTTGTGATACGTTCCACATATTTTCCTTGAAATCCATTATGCATGTGATGTATTTAACAGATGTAACTTCAGTATAATACTTATGTGGTATTTTGTACTCTAATTAAACCAAAAATCTTTCTGGGCTCCAGAAACCATTTTTTCTTAAACTTTATTATTTTTATTTTTCTGAATCACCTCATCTTTCCTCCTAGGCCACATATTTCTACTGTATTGACAAGTCTTATGCTATTGCATACTTGTACACTGTCATTATACACACATACTATAATTTCTACAGGTGTAAGCTGCTTGGTGAGGAGTATTTCATATATATATATATATATATATATATATATACAGTTTTCATGATGAAATAACAGCAATTTCTACTCCATCTTTAGTTCATGATAATTTGTTCTGGGTCCTCATCAATACATTGTATTCTTTTTGTTGTTGTTTCTTACTGGAAATTTAAATCGGGGGCACACAGAGACTGGGTCACACATAGTTGCTTAGGGCCTTGCTATGTTTCTGAGGCTGCTTTAAACTCAGGATTATCTTGCCTTGGCCTCACAATCCATTGGGATTAGAGGTGTGTGCCATGGAACCTGGTTCTATTTTATTTTTATATTCAAATATATATTACTTCTGAAAATAATTTATTCTTGATATTAAGAAAGCATAGAATACCATTTCCCCCCACAAATAACTCCCCCTTTTTTTGGAAAAGATGTCAATTTTTTGGAAAAGATGTCAATAGTGCTAGATGTATAATTTATTAATGTCTAAATGGCAAGTTTATTATTATTATTATTATTATGCTATGTATTAGTTACAAAACTTTATCTGTTCATATTATTATAAGGTATATACTCTTTTCTATAACTTTATAGCATACATCATTGAGTATCAAAATGACCTTTTGGGGGTTTGGAGGTGAGGTGAGGGATCATGGGGTTAGAAATGATGGTGGAATATGATGTATATTGTTATATAAAGTATATGTATAAAGAAGTGAATTCATGTAAATATAATTTGTATAAAACCAGAGAAATGAAAAATTGTGCTCTATATATGTAATAAGAATTGTAATGCATTCTGTTGTCATATAATTAAAAAATATTTAAAAATTAAAGATAAATGATGGCATTATGTTCTAACTGAAAATAAA
>NW_026013608.1:0-2550 GCF_001458135.2 Marmota marmota marmota | reverse complement strand
GGTAATTTTTGCTTTATATATTTTAAAGCTCTGTTACTGAGTACAGGAACATTAATTATGTCATATCTGTCTTCAGGATTTCTATTTGTGGTAATACTTTTCAAGTTTATTTTATCTGATATTAATTCAGCAGTTCCAACTTTTCATTCTTTATTTTTTCATTATTATTTTTAATTTTCAATATATCTGTATCTTTACATTTAAAGCACATCACTTGTAGACATGATTAGATCTTGATTTTTTTAACCCATTCTGATAATCTCTGCCTTTCAACTGGGGTTTTAACTCATTCTGTTCAGTGTAATATTGATATATTTGGATTTAGGCCTCATATTTGCTCTTTGTTTCCTGTTTGTACCATCTGGCCTGTGCTCTAAATCTTATTATACATAGAGTTAGTTTCACATAACTATGCACACAGACTCTAAAACTAACATTGCTTCTACCACATGTCTCTTCTATTTGGGGCAGCTCTCTGAGGTCAAGGTAAATTTCCTTGCAGCTTACTAGCCCTTGGCTCAAGCCTCAAAATCTCTGGGAAGTGACACAACACAGTGAAACATCACAGGTCCCCTTTGACTTGTGAAAGCTTTCTACCATAGACAGAATTCTCTGTAACAAAGGAAAAGAGTTACACCTAAGATTGTTTACAGATGTGGAGATTTTCCTAACCAGGTGTGAGTGTGACCCTCTTTCACCTCACTGCCCTACCTGGGGGACAGGGCTGGCAAATTTGCAGAAGCCAGGGAGCTCAAAAGCAATCCCGTTTCCTTCATTTTGAAAAATTCACATGTTAGAAGTTCTCTGGTGGGCTGAGATGACCGAGTCTGGGGTCAGCTGGCAGGAAAGTACTCCAAATAGATCCTTCCACCTCCCTAAAAGGTCCCATGGAGAGGCCAGGAGAAGCAGCATATGCAGTCAGAAAACAAAAGAGCTTAGTCTTCCCCAAGTGTGGACTCCCCCTAGTGATGACATGGAAGACAGAGATGAAGCATGGGGTCTGCTCAGGCAGGACCCTGAGATTTTATTCCTTCCCCTCTTTTCCAGCATCAAGCTCCTTCAGACTGGGAGAGCTGGAGAGAATTCTTGGGCAAACACAGTGAGAAGTCCTGAAAGAAACAGACTGCCTGTGAACTTGCCTGTGGGAGTGGTGTAGGGATTACTTAGAACACTACAAATAGTCATATTTGTCTAAAGCACATTTTAGTGTAGCAGGAGTCAAAGTCATTTTCAAAGTCAAAGAAATGTTATCAGTCTCTTCCTCATCTGCCAATCATATACCCAGACACACCCAACTCAAAGACGTATGTTCAATGCTTAGCTGCCTTTCTCCCTCCTCTTCCATCCCTCCATGCTTTGCCTTCCTCCCAGGTGGACAAGCAGCGGAAGTACTGACTGTGACCAGTGAAAGACAGGAAGGTGAGTCTGAAAGAAACTGGTGCTTTCCCTAGTAACTTGGCTTCTCCTTCAAAGAACCTTCTAAACTTCCCCCACTGCATTCCTCCCACTCAATGAAGAACAGTAAAGTTCAAATTCTGCACAGAGAAATCTTGGTGCATAAAAAAAAAAAAAATCTGGCCTCCCTTTTTCTTTAAGCAATCCAAGAAAAGGATTATGCATTTGCTTGAGTTGGTCAGGTTTTGTATCAGGGCTCTGAGCTAGGAGAAATGGTGTGAGTGAAATTGCACATATTTACATTTGGTTTGTATAAGCCAGTTTCATCTGGAAAAGTGAGTACTGCTACACTATAATTTTTTTCCCAGCATCAAAGGGGTGAAATATTTGTAGCTCAGTACCCAGAGATGTGAATTGTGCCTTCAATTTCATCATTTTATTGTTTTATTTTAGCATCTTTGTTACAATGTAAATATATGTATCTATTTTGACATAGAAGATAATCCATCCAACATTCCATCCCACACAACAGCAAAATTACATAATTTTACTCTTAACAACATCTCTATGGAACCAAGTAGAAAGTTTTTATGTTTACCCAGGGAAGAATATCAATTAAAAGTAAAATGTTCTTGAAAATGTATACACTTTTGTTGAAGCCAAATAGCACAAGGCATACCAGAGTTCTTCCTGCTGCTAAAATTATGATTTTGTTTTAAGATCAGGCAAAGTATCCAGAAATAAATTTCGATACCCTTCTTGATGTTTTGCTGAAGTAAGACTTAGTGGCATAATTGCAGGAAGACAGCCCAAAGGCAGGTCCTTTTCTAACAACACTGCCTGCTTTCCAGCTATGGGGCTGCCCTGAGCAGCACAGTGATAGAAATGGCCTCTTGTCACTGCCCAAACCTCTTCCCATGCCAGGCTCCTACAAGTGGAACCCTAAGGCAGCATACATGGCCTGAATGTATCAAAGGCCTTTTAATGCCCTGATGCCCACATTGCTCCTCCCACTGCCCACCCAGGACCTTCCACTGTCCCTGTTGTAACATCTGTGTGAAGGTGAGTACTCCTCCTCCCTGTCCAATCACCAACTCATTCCTGGGCACCTGATCAGGACCAAGAACCTCACAGCATAAGTGGGCCAGAGGTGGG
>NW_026013607.1:0-2550 GCF_001458135.2 Marmota marmota marmota | reverse complement strand
TATATATTTTAAAAATGGGTCTTGCTGCTGCCCCTTCCTGCATGACATCAGCCCTTGGCACACAGACCTGCCCTTGCTCCTGTCATCCTGGTTACTGGGGCAAGGAGTTTTCTTCACACATTAGTTGAACATCCTAAGGGACAAGAGTCTTTCTTTTTCTTTTTGTGGCTCTGGGGATGGAAATCAAGGCCTTGTGCATGTTAGGCAAGCACTTTGCCACTGAGTAACATCACTAGCCACCTGAGCCCTGGGCACAGGAGATTTCCAATTGGCGGGGTACACTCAGACACCTGCCTTCTCCCCGAGGGAGTCTCATCTTCTCAGGGAAGGCTGCATATCTCCCAGCTCATGTCCCCAGGGGAAGAGCTAGCTTAATAAGAGAAAGTAAAAGAGTTATATTTGTTTTTCTGTGTGTGAGCTATAAGCATGTGTTCAGAATCTCCAGGTGATGGGATGAACCCCCAAAAGCCACTTTTTGAATTGATGCCAAAGCTGACTAAGAGCTGCCAATGAATGCTAAACAAACCCACGAGAACCAAGATGGCACCTGCTTGGTTTGTCTCCAGACTTGCAGCTCTTCCCCAGGTGCAGTTCCAAGGCCACCACTCCTCAGGAGGACTCCAGCATTACACTCCGATCTAGAATTAAATGTGTGAAAGTAGAATCAGGTTGGGATCTCCAGAGACAAAACTTTAGGAAGAGCCTTCTTTCTACTCCTATCTCCAGAGAGCTCTGGGGTTGGCCTGAGGGAAAGGCTACAGACAGGCTTGTGGCTGTGGCAGCAAGATGCTGACCTTGAACTCACCCTGACTACTACCAAATCAGTCCCAGAGTCCAGGCAGTACTCAACTGTGTGGGGACCAGATGGAGCATCAGATAGCCAGAAAGGTCCAGGGGTCCCTTACTTTTTACTGGGCCAGGACTGGGGCTGGGTCTTGCCAACCTTTTGTGCTCAAGGGAGACTCAGAGCCAGCAGTCCCTGCTGTATGGGGCCTATAGAAAGAGGTTCAATTGGCCACTGTGGCTGCTGCTGGCAGGGGCTGATGGTGTCTGTGGCTCTGGCTCTGAGACCTGTGGTCACCCTGAGGTGTTCCTCCACCAGAGTTGCCTGCTCCCTCTCTGGCCATCAGCGTGTCACATATGGTCACCATTCTCCCCTCCTTGCTTCCCCCTGTTTGCATGCCAGGTGTGACACCCTTCTCATGGGTGTTTATGTCACTATGGGAACACAACAGGCAGGTCTTTAGCCTGCTGACTTTTCCACTGTGGACCCCTCAGGTCAGGGTCAGGGACTCTGCCACATTCCATAGAGTGGACAGTGACTACAGCATGTGCCCTCAAAGTCAGAGTGGTCCTGGATTCGGGTCTCAGCTTTGTTCGACGCTATGTGATCTTTTTTTGCCCCCCAGTACTGGGGATTGAACCCAGGGCCTCTCACATGCTAAACAACTGCTCTGCTACTGAGCTAGCCCCTAATCCCTTTTTATTTTGAGACAGGATCTTGCTTTTACCCAGGCTGGCCTTGAACTTGTGGTCCTTCTGCCTCTGCCTCCTAAGTAGCTGGAATTATAGGCATGCACCACTGTACCCAGCCTACTATGTGATCTTTTTTTTTTTTTTAATATTTTTTTAAATATGGTGTGTGATTTAGTTGTTGATGGACCTTTATTTTATTTATTTGTATGTGGTGCTGAGAATCGAACCCAGTGCCTCACGCATGCTAGGCAAGCGCTCTACCTCTGAGCCATAACCCCAGCCCCCTACTACGTGATCTTGACAATTGCTTTAAACTTTCCCCAAGAAGAAACAGCAAAAAATGTTTGTTTCATAGATTTGTTTTATTAAGAGAGACCATCTCAATAACAAATAAACAAGCAAACACATCTTGTTAATGTTAGCTCCCTTCTTAACTCAGTCTCCTAGAAATCAGACTTTAAGAGGTACATATGCATTTATTGGGTGAACCCCTGTGGGGGAATGAAGGGAGCAGGCCTGGGTTGGAGAGAAGCTGGGCTACTGCAGTTGTGGCCAAGGACTTGGCCAACCCTTTGCAGAGCTCTGGAGCTGGGGAGGCCCTGCACAGAGGTCCTGCACTAAGGCAAGGGGACTGAACCTTTACTCCCCAAAGCAGCTGTCATTGGATGCAAGGTCCCCTACCTTGAGGGGGACATAACCTTGGGCAATGTAGTTCCCTTAAGCTAAGGGCCATTCCCAGGGGACGGAGCTGTGGGCCTTCTCAGTCATCACTGTGCAGTTGGGGCCATGAGTATCTCCATCGCAAAGGACATTCTTGGCCAGGCACCCAGATACTCACTGCAACTTCTGTTCTCTCTCCCTCTACTCCAAACCTAATACCAGTTTCTGAGAAGTGAACTCAACTTCCTTTAGCTGGGAACAAGAAGCCCACATTCCTGTTTGGGTCCAAACCCTTGCATTGAAGTGTAGATTTAGACAAGTCTTTTCATTTCTTCTGCCCACAGCTTTCTCGTTTTTAAATAGGATCTCATGACCCCTCTGCCTTCCTGGGGGGGGGGGGGGGGGGGGGGAAAA
>NW_026013606.1:0-2550 GCF_001458135.2 Marmota marmota marmota | reverse complement strand
GGGGCTAGAATGAGGGCTAGTGTTTGTGTTAGGGTTAGGGCTAGTATTAGGGCTAGGGCTAATTCCAGGTCTAGGGTTACAGTTAGGGATAGATTTAGTGTTAGGTTTATGGCTTTGTCAAGTGTAAGTGTCAGGTTTAGAGTAAGGGTCAGATTTAGATCTAGGGTTATTATTAGGGTCAGGTTCAATGTTAGGGTTTTGTTTAGTTTAGAGTTTAGGTTTAGGGCTTGAATTAGCATTAAGTTTAGGGTTAGGGTAATGACAGGGTTATGTTTAGGGTTTAGATGTGGTTTAGTGTAATGGATAGGGTTAAGGTTAGGCATAATGTTTAGCATAACATTTAGGGTTATCATTAGGGTAGTGGATAGGGTTAGACCTAAGATTAGGGCTAGGATTAAGGCTTTTGTTTGGGTTAGGGTTAGGGTTAGGTTTAAGTTTAGGGTTAAAGCTAGGTTTAGAACTCAGATTAAGTCTAGGTTTTTGGTTAGGTTACACTAGGGTTAAGGCTACAAATAATGTACGAAGTAGGGTTATGATTTGCGCTAGTTATAGTGTTAGGATTTGGGCTAGGTCTAGTGTATGGTTAGGTTTATGGCTAAAATGATACTTACAGCTAGAGTTAGTGTTAGGGTCAGAGTCATTGTCCGGATTACATTCCAAGTTAGACTTAGGACTAAAATTAAAGCTATGTTTAGAACTAGGTGTAAGGTTAGGGTTTGGTTTAGGTTAAGGTATAGGGTTAGGGCTATGACTCGGTTTTGTTTTAGGCTAGGGGTAGGTTTAGTGATAGTAATAGGATTAGTGTTAGGGTTAGGGTTGGTGTTAGTGTAGATTTAGGCTTAGGTTTATGGTTAGATTTTAGAGTTAGGTTTAGATGTAGGGTTTGAGCTAGGGCTAAGGATAGGTCTAGGGTTAGGGCTAAGTTTAGGTCTAGGTTTAGGGATTGAGTTAGAACTCTGTATAGGGATAGGGTGAGAGAGTTAGTCTTAGGGCAAGGTTTAGGGTTAGGGATAGGGATAAATTATGCCTGGGATTAGGGCTAAGGTTAGTGTTAGTGTTAGGCCTAGCATTAAGTCTATGGTTAATGTTAGGCTTAGGGTTAGAGTTAGTTTTAGGGTATGGGTTTGGATTATAGCTAGTTTTAGGGCTAGGGTGAGGGTTAGATTTAGGGTTAGGTTATGGTTAGTTTTAGGATTAAGGTGAAGTTTATGGCTAGGATGTGGGCTAAGGTTTGTGTTAGGATTAGGACTAGGATTAGAACTAGGGCAAAAGTCATGTCTAGGGTTACAGTTAGGGTTTGTTTAAGTGTTTGATTTTTTTAGCTAGGCCTATTTTAAGGATGAGGTTTATGGTTAGGTTAGGTTTAGAGCTAGGGGTAATATTAGGGTTAGGGTAAGGTTTAGAGTTTTTGTTATGTTAAGGATTAACTTTAGGGGTTGAATTAGCATTATTGTTAAGGATAGGATAATGATAGTTTTAGGGTTCAGGTTAAGTGTAGGGTAATGGATAGAATTAGGATTAGGGATTGGATTAGGGTTGGCCTAAGATTAGCATAAGTGTTAGGATTATCATTAGATTAATGGATAGGTTAGAACTAGTGGTAAGGCTAAGATTATGCTGAAGATTAGGTCTACAGTTAGGCTTAGGGTTAGGGTTAGGATTATGATTAGGTTTAGGGTTAAAGCTAGTGTAGGGCTTGGATTAGGGCTAGGTTTTACGATAGGTTAGGGCTACAGCTAATGTAAGAACGTGTTATGATTTAGGCTAGTTTTAGGGTTAATGTTAGGGCTAGGTACAGTTTTAGGGTTATGTTTAGGTTTAGGGTGATATTTAGAGCTAGGGTTAGTGTTAGTGTCAGTGTCAGTGTTCAGGTTTGGGTTATGGTTTGGGTTAAAGCCAGAATTATGACTGGGGTTGGGTCTAGGGGAAGGGTTAGAGTTTGATTTAGGGTACGAGTTATTGTTAGGGATAGGTCTAGGTTTTTCTTTAGGTCTAAGGTTCGAGTTATGGCTAAATTTAGGATTAGGTTTAGTGTTAGGGCTATTGCTTGTTAAGGGTTAGTTTTAGGGTTAGGGTCTGGATTAGAGCTAGGAGTATTTTTAGAGTCAGGGTCTGGGTTATGGTTTTGTATAAGTTAAGGTTTAAAATTAGGGCTCAAATTAGCATTAGGTTTAGGTTAGGTCTAAGGCTAATGTCAGGGTTAGTTTTAGGTATAAGATTTCTGGAAGGGCTAGTGTTCAGGTTCGGTTCAGGATTATACCTACGATTAGTGTTAGGATCAGAAAAAAGGGTCAGCATTAGGAATAAGGTTTGGGTTATTTTTAGAGCTAGATGAAAGCTAGGGTTAAAACTAGTAGGGTAAGTGTTTGGGTTAGTTTAAGGATTAGGGTTAGCTTTAGGTTTAGGGTTTGGATTAGGGTAAGGGATAGGGTTAGAGATATATTTAGGGCTAGGTTTAGGGTTAAAGCTGGGTTTAGGGCTCAGATTAGGGCTAATTTTTGTGTTAGGGTTAGGGATAGGTTTAGAGCAATGGCTAATGTAAGAATTACA
>NW_026013605.1:0-2550 GCF_001458135.2 Marmota marmota marmota | reverse complement strand
TTAGATGAATGACAGAGAGAGTGCTCAGTCGTTCGGGAAATAGGACATGCGGTGGGGCTGCAAGTGTAACCAGATCTTTGGGGAACCGCCTCCGGTGAACAGGACCTGGCTGGCTGGCTGGCAGGAGAAAGGGGGGGAGGGGCCGGAGAAGTGAAACGGGTCTGGACTGACAAGATTGAGAGACTCCCAGGAGCCGCCTTACAGGGATTGCTATCAGCACATAGAGGGCAGAAGCTCGGCTCGGAGGGCACAGCTCCGCCTACTGGAAGAGAAGAAAATGGATCTCTAAGACTTCAATTTTTTTTTCTTTTTCTCTCTTTGTTCTTTTCTCCCCTTTTCCTTCTTTCTTTCTCTCCTGTTTCAAGTTTTATTGTTCTTTCCATTCTCCTCTTATCAATCTATTTCTCTCTCCTTCTTTCTTTTTAAGAGCACCTTCCTTCCCCTACCCCCCAACTTTCATCCCAAGCATTACGTCTTCCATTACGTATAATGGTCTAAATGCAAATAGGTGAATGTTTCGAGGCTGTCTATAGGGCTCGTAAATACCTAGCTACTACCAACACCCTGATCCAATCACCTGTGAGTATCCCCCTTCAGTAGAGCAATCTTCTAAAGTAGCCAAGACATACTAACCCTCATACCATCATAGCACCTAACCTAAACATAAAGTCCTAAGAACAGACAACAAATCACTATATGCATACAGAATCTGGAAGCCTTTTATGAATTGAATGAATCAGCTTTAAATTACAATAAAGCCCAAAATTTCTAGGCATAGTCTCCCATCACAAAGGAGAGACAACAGAGATATACAAAACCAAAACAAATTTATAGGAGAAAGCAGAAACATAGCAGTCAAACAGAGCTGGAAAGTAATGTGAACAACATGAAAAAACAAGGGAAAAAAGGATTACAAACAATGCAGGACAACTTAAATCTACAGGAGGACCTAGAGGCATCAGAAAAATGGACAGAGAAAGAACTCAAGGCATACCTAACTCAGATGGAACGGAATATTAGAGAAGACATGAGACAGCAAGTCCAAGCAATGAAAGTATATTTTGAAAACGAATTAAACAAATTCAAATGGTAAAGAAAGAGCTCTACCAGGAGATAGAGATTTAAAAAAAAAATCAAACAGTAATCCTAGAAGTGCAGGAAACCATAAACAAAATTAAAAACTCAAACGAGAATATTACAAATAGATTAGATCAAGTAGAAGTCAGAACATCATATAATGAAGACAAAGTTTATCAACTTGGAAAGAATATAGTCAACACAGAAAGGATGCTTAAAACTCATGAGCAATCTATCCAAGAGATATGGGATGTCATAAAAAAAACAAACTTGAGAGTCATTGGGATAGAAGAAGGTATGGAGGTTCAAACCAAAGGAATGGACAACCTATTAAATGAAATAATCCTAGAAAACTTTCCAGATATGAAAGATGGAATGGATTGCCAAATCCTGGAAGCCTACAGGACCCCAAACATTCAAAATTGTAATAGACCAACTCTAAGACACATAATTGTGAAGATATCCAACATATAGAACAAGGAGAGAATATTAAAAGCTACGAGAGTAAGGAGGCATATTACATTCAGGGGTAAACCAATTAGGTTAACGGCTGATTTTTCATCACAGACGTTGAAAGCGAGAAGATCCTGGAACAATGTATTTCAAACACTGAAAAATAATGAATTCCAACCAAGAACACTGTATCCAGCAAAATTAAGCTTCAGATTTAACAATGAAATTAAAATATTTCACGATAAACAAAGTTAAAAGAATTCGCAGCCAGAAAACCAGCACTGCAAGGCATTTTGAGCAAAATACTACAAGAAGAGGAATTGAAAAATAGCACCCAAAACTAACAGTGGGAGGTATCTCAGTAAAGGGGGAGGAAAAATAACCAAAGAGTAAAAACTAGCCAAACTAAAATAAATAAATAAATAAACATGACTGGAAGTACAAACCATATTTCAATAGTAACCTTAAAAGTTAATGGCTTAAATTCACCAATCAAAAGCCATAGGCTAGTAACCTGGATTAAAAAAACAGATCCAACAATATGCTGCCTTCAGGAGACTCATATGATAGGAAAAGACATACACAGGCTGACGGTGAAAGGTTGGGAAAAATCATACCACTCACATGGCCCTCGGAAGCAAACAGGAGTGGCCATACTCATATCAAATAAAATCAACTTCAAACCTAAGTTAATCAAAAGGGATAAAGAAGGACACTATATACTGTTAAAAGGAACCATCCACCAACAAGACATAACAATTATCAATATGTATGCACCAAATAATGGTGCTGCAACATACATAAAACAAACTCTCCTCAAGTTCAAGAGTCAAATAGACCACAACACAATAATTATGGGTGACTTCAACACACCACTCTCTCCATTAGACAGATCCTCCAGACAAAAGCTGAATAAAGAAACTATAGAACTCAATAACACAATCAATAACCTAGACTTAACCGACATATATAGAATATATCAACCATCATCAAGTGGATACACGTTCTTCTCAGCAGCAC
>NW_026013604.1:0-2550 GCF_001458135.2 Marmota marmota marmota | reverse complement strand
ATATATATATATATATATATATATAAATTCTAGAACTCCCTCCTGCTTTCTAATTTATAAAAAATTATGGAATTGTTTGAATCAAACATTACCAAGAAATTATTAAAAGTTAAACTCTTAGCAAATGAAAAAAAAAATAGAATTTAACTCATCTTTTAATCTTCACTGCCTAGCATATTGTTCAAGGCACCTTTGAATTTACTAAGAAAATAGCCTTTTGATAATGTTTAATTAAAACAATTTCATAATGGAGCTGGAGAATATCACACTAAGCAAAATGAGCAAATTCCAAAAACCAAAGGCTAAATGTTTTCTCTGACATGAGGATGCTAATTTACAATACACAGTAAGTGGTGGGGCAGGAGGTGGCAACATAGAGTTTGGATTAGGCAGAGGGGAGTAGTGAGAGGGGAGGGGGAATGGGGTAAGATGAATAGTAGAATGAATCAGGCATTATTACTCTATGTGCATGACTACTGGTGCGATTCTACATCATGTAAAACCAGAAGGATGGGAAGTTATACTCCATTTATGTATGATGTGTCAAAGTGCAATCTACTGTCATGTATAACTAATTAGAACAAATTTTTTAAAATGGTTAAAAAATGATGAATTAAACTGTCAATGCTCCAGAAGAATTCATGGCTCTAGATTTATATACTCTACTAGTACTATTTAATTCCTTCAGCAATTATTTCTTTGGCTTCTGATCATTTCTGGTGACAGTTTTTTTTTTTTTTCCTAATACAGTGAAGATAAGATGATAAGAAATATTAAGTACAAATACACTGTGAGGAAAAGATGTAGAATTAGTCTAAATTTTGTTTCAATACAAAAAGTATAATTTAAAAGGAAAAGAGATAAATTTCCTTATGTATTTGATATAATGATTTTATCTATTATTGATGGTAAGCATGATATATAAAATATTTAATATGTGCTTTATTATTACACAGATGTATTAAGTGACTGAATTATGTCTTTGATCAAAGACATACTTCTAGCTAAGAATGTAGTAGACTGTTTTCCTAATCTTCAATACCAAATATATATGGGAAAAAGCTATTTCCTCCCAACACCTCTAGGCAGGGGTCAAGGGTGTTGGCTTAAAAACAAGACATCTCAGGTCACTTATTAGGTGAGTGACTGACATGCTTTTTATGTATCGGTTTCCAATTGGCAATATGGATATTATATCATTATAACCATACCATTGTTCTAAGGATTAGAGTATGCAAAATGCTTATAGTAGTTCTGTTATTGATAAGTACTATGTATATCATTTGTGAATATTATATTTATGGGGGAAATGTAATCAAAATAAGTTTTTAAATCTATGCTGCATTTTTTCTGTAGAAGCCTAGGTAATAAGGTTAAATATGACTCTGAATATTCAGAAAACTTAAATTCACATAAGAAGTTGGCAACATATATGGAAAATATAAAAACATAGTTATCACTGGAAATTAGTATATGTATAATTTTATTTTTCTTCTTTAAGCTTATCTATTTGAATTTTTTGGTTCTGTTTTCTTTTTCTACTATTGAAGGGGAAAAATTAAGGATTACCATGCTTTTGCAATTGTTTGTAGTTGTTTCCATGTAATCACACCATTTACAAATTTTTAGATCTATAGAAGTCATCCAATCCAAATTAGGCATCTTGCAGATGTGGACTCTGATACTCTGACATGTTATGTGAATTGTTTAAATCAACATTTGGAATTATGACAGAGCTAGAATAATGTACTGATCTCCTAAATTCCAATTTGTATGTTAGCCCCACATTGTAATTCCACATAGCAAGCATGACAATGACAACAAATACCACGAAGAAAGGTATTTGAAAAACCCTGGGGTTGAAAGCCATTTAAATGATTTTAACCACTGAGTGTCTTATGAACATAAGCATTTGTGTTAATTAATTCAACAATGTTATCCTTTTCACATTTTGCTCATAGTGAAGATAGAAACATAGGGACAAGGGAGAGTGTCTATAGCAATAAATATCCATCCACCTGTGTGATAATGTTGACAATCCTGGCAGGCCTCAGACTCTTCCTACAGTTTGGGCCAAGGCAAAATGTTACCTACTCGCCACCTCATTCTTACTGACTGCTCTAATGTGCCAGACTTTGATGGAAGAAGCACACCTACTGTGGCTTCCATGTTGGACAATACCCACATGCCAATGACAGGTGGCACTCAGATCCTTTTGCTCTGCAAACTGACACCTGGTCTTGGCTCTGCCCTCATGCAACACAAGAACTGCCAGTTAATGGACAGCAGAGCATCTCTGACTTCAAGGCCCTTCGTATTCCATGTGTGTTCCAGCTTGTTAGTTGACCACTAGCCAAAGTCCAAATTGGATGCCAGTTCCAGCATTGTTCCCAAGCTGAGATTCTCAACAGATGGGCCAATGTCATAGGACCAGGCAATGTGCACTCCCACCCTAGGTGGCAATTAGTTTTGTGCTGACAGCAACTATTAGCACCTATTTAATGAAAATACAAAAAAAAAAAAACAAAAAAAAAAAAAAAAAAAAAAAAA
>NW_026013603.1:0-2551 GCF_001458135.2 Marmota marmota marmota | reverse complement strand
TAGACCAGTGGCAGTTTGTATAGTATACACCGGTCCTGTGGATTTGAATATGTTTTGACATCTGCAAATTGATCTATAGTCAATTAGCTAAGGAATGTTTACCAGCTATCAGGATCAAGCATTTCATGGAGGTTCTGGAAGGATATATGGTAACTTCTCTATCCTCTAGTACTCAGAGTCTGTTGATCAGGTAGCTCTTGAAGAGCCAAATTGTGGAAGAGCTCTGGGAGAGACTGTGGGTACCTTAGAGTCTGAGAAATGTCAAATAGGCAGTTTTCGTTGTTGTTGTTTTTTGGTCCTGGGGATTGAACTCAGGGGCACTCAACCACTGAGCCACAACCCCAGCCCTATTTTGTATTTTATTTAGAGACAGGGTCTCACTGAGTTGTTAGTGCCTCACTAAGTTGCTGAAGCGGGCTTTTAAAAAAAATTTTTATACCTTTATTTTATTTATTTTTTTGTGGTGCTGAGGATCGAGCCCAGGGCCTCACACGCACTAGGCGCAGGATCTACTGCTGAGCCACAACACTAGCCCCCTGAGGCTGGCTTTGAACTCGTGATCCTCCTGTCTCAGCCTCTTGAGCTGCTGGGATTACAGGTGTGCACCACTGTTCCCAGCTCAAATAGGCAGGGTTTTTTTTTTTTTTTTTTTTTTAAAAATTTTTTTTTAATGTTGATGGACCTTTATTTTATTCATTTATTTATATGCTGAGAATCAGACCCAGTGCCTCACACATGCTAGGCAAGTGCTCTACCACTGAGCCACAACCCCAGCCCTAAATAGGCAGTTCTTACAGAAGGATTGTCAAGTAGGAAGAGTGGAGAGGCAGAGCTAGGCTTCAGAAGAGGGAGAGACCCAGGGTTAGCAGAGGTAGAAATAGAGAGAAATTAGATAAGAAGTGTGGTACACTGGCAGGAATAATGAATAGAGAATGAGACTGAGTGCAGGAGGCTGGGAAAGAGTTGGGGCAAAGCCAGGTAGAACCATTTTTCTCTCATTGCCCATTATGATTGACTCAGTTCTAGACTGTATGCTATGGAGACATCTTGAGCCAAAGTCAGCTGGGCACAGAGAATCTGGTCATTTGCTGGAAGGTGGGCAAGGCTGCTCTGAGAACCACACCAAAAGTTCCTTCCTCAAAATGGATTTATCAGACATGTTGTCTTTGGTCTGGGATTGTCCTTATTGCTTTATCAGATAACTATCAGGCTCTAGAAAAATATGGGATGAATTTGTAAAGAAAATGAAAAGAGGGCTGAGGTTGTGGCTCAGCGGTACATTGCTCGCCTAACATGTGTGAGGCCCTGGGTTTGATCCTCAGCACCACATAAAGAGAAATAAATAAAGGTATTGTGCTCATCTACAACTGAAAAAAAAAAAAAAGAAAGAAAAGACCCAAATTCAGGGTTTGTAAAAAAAGATCCTTTATCATTTAGAGATCTTGTTTGACCACAGTGGCTGGGTTTTCAGGGAGGGCATGACATACACTAAAGTGATTTCACATTTGAGTGGTCGTGATGTTAAAATTTTAGCCCAATCCAACCACTTTTGCATTTTTTTCCCCTCTTCCCTCCTCTACACATCTTGGTAGTAGGGATTGAACCCAGGGCCTTATGCATGCAAGGCAAGCAATCTACCACTGAGATACATCCCCAACCCTTTTTAAAATTTTATTTTGAGATAGGGTCTCACTAAGTTATCCAAGCTGGCCCCAAACTTGTGATTGTCTTGACTCAGCCTCCTGAATAGCTGGGATTGTAGCCATGTGCCTGCTTACCCAGCCATTTTTACATTTTTTTTTTTTTGTGTGTGTGTGTGTGTGGATTGAACCCAGGGCCTTGTGCCTATAAGGCAAGCACTCTACCAACTGAGCTATAACCCCAGCCCCATTTTTGCATTTCTTGAAGGGGTAGCTTTGGTAAAATAGTTGTTCTCAGCATTAGTATGACTGATAAGATGCTGTTGATTAAAAAAATTATAATGGAGAGACTAGGAAGGGAGAGGAGATATATGTATGTGTTTATATATGTGTGTATATATAAATATCTATCTTTATATATTTACTATGGAAAATTTCAAACATACGTAAAAGAATAGTCTAATAAACTCCTGTGTTCCCATTGCTTAGCCACAGCTATCATGAACTCAAGGCAAATCAAATTTTATCTATCTCCCTTACCCCCCACTTGCCGCAGAAGCAAATTCCAGACATCCCAACGTTTCATCATCAGTATTTCTAAGAAAAAAGGGCTTTATAAAAACATAACCACAATATCATAATTACATTTAAATAGTTACTAATTTCTTCTTTTTTTGTGTGGTGCTTGGAATGGAACCCAGGGCCTCATGCATACTAGGCAAGTGCTTTCCTCTGAGCTTCATCCCCAGGCCAAAAATCTCTTCTTCTTTTTTTTTTTTTTTCTTTATTAAATTATTTATTTATTCTAATTTGTTACGCATGATGGCAGAAGCAATTCATTTCACATTACACATATAGAGCACAAATTTTCAAGTCACTGGTTGTACACAACAATTCCTTCCTTTTTTTTT
>NW_026013602.1:0-2551 GCF_001458135.2 Marmota marmota marmota | reverse complement strand
GGTTTTTTTTTTTTTTTTTTTTTTTTTTTTTTTACAGTAGCCCTGTAGGGTTGATGCTAATTGTTTTCTACTGCTTTGACTTACACATAATTTTTGTAATGAGAGCTTCATTTCATGATATATTTTAGCAAATATTTAAATGCCTTTATGTGTCAGGCACTCTTCTTCGAGTTGACAAAAATCCCTACTCTCTTGTAGCTTACATTCTTATCAGTATAATGCTAGAATAGGAGTTAGAAGATCAACAAATAAGCAGTATAGCTGTAGGCTTATTAATTGCTATAAATGGTTAATTTTAAAGTTTTGTTGGGAATAAATGAGATAATTATTTAAAATTGATTTTATACACTGTAATAAATGGAAAATTTTTGAGTACTAATAATAATAGGTGTTAATTCTTTTAATCCTTTGTTGCTAAGATTACCTCTAAGGACTAAAGCTCTTGAAAACTAGATGTGAAGCAGAAACTGTTTATGAAAGTCCTTGTAACAAATATACCTCAGTGCTTTACATGGCAACTTATTTACTGTTAGGGTGAATTTAGTACATAATCCTTTGGATTCTTACATAAAATTATTTTGTTAAACGAAAGAATGTTTGCGTTATCAGATTTTGTTTTGTTAATTTTTTTTAGTTGTTGATAGACTGTTTTTTAAAAAATTTGTATGCGTTGCTGAGAATCGAACCCAGTGCCTCACACGTGCTAGGCAAGTGCTCTACCTCTGAGCTATAGCCCCAAGCCCAATCACTTTGTTAATTTTTTGTTCACATAGCCGTTTCCTCCCTTTTACGAATAGTAAGCCACATTTTTACCCCCTGATGTGTTAGGAATAATAGTTTTCTTAGCTTTATTCTTTACTACTTAAGGAACTATAAATCTCTGAAATAAATCAATATTCATAAGACAGTGGTTTATCTAATAAAAGTCAGGTAGTTGTAAAAGCTTAATCTCTCCCTGTTTTTTTCTACTTTTACTATTTGCTGGGCACATTGAGATATGTTATAATCTTAAAACTAAGATACAGTAAACAAATTAATTAACAGTATTAAGCTCCAGAGATTTAGCCTTTAAAGAAAAGAAAAAGAAATTGCTACCAGTTTTTCTACATTGTGGGTAACTTTGACAACTTGAATAAAACAAAGTTTTTTCTGACTCTTGGCCATATGTATTGTGAATATAGTGTATGTGGTAGCACCAACAACTCAGAATATGTAATCTGATATTTGAACTGTTTTATTTTGTTCCTTATATAAATAATCTGTTGACACATTATACAACTAAAGCGTACAGTGATTTTTAAATGTAGAATTTATTTTTAATATTTATATTTAGTGTATAAAGTGGGTCCATAACTATAGAGAATTTTGAAACAAAAGTACAAAGGTAAAGAGAATAAAACAATAAAAATAGGAAATACAGGAAGTGTTTACTTATAGGTTGTGTTTAAAAAGACAAGAGTAGTTAAGGTTTATATAATTTTTTTTTAAAAAAAGTTCTCAGAGTAGAAAATTACATGTTAGGATTTTTATTTTATTTATTTTTTGGTACTGGGGATGGAATTCAGGGATGCTTTACCACTGACTATAGCTCCAGCCCTATTTATGTTTCATTTTGAGACAGGATCTTACCAAGTTCCCAAGGCTAGTCTAGAACTCAAGGTCTTCCCACTTCAGCTTCCCAAGTTGCCAGAATAACAGGCGTGCGTACATACCTCATACAGCATATGTTAGAATTTTGATGCATTTTCTCTCTGATATTTATTTTTGTATGCCCTTTTTAATATGTTTAACATGTGGGTTAATCATAATGAAAATACTTTTAACTGTGTGTTCCAACAGTTTGGAGCAACTGTGTTTACCTAACAGTATGTTCTGAGCATTTTCCAGTATTATTAAGTTAGCTTCTAAAGAAAGATTTCTGTTAAGGTGGTGGTTGCCCAGGGGTACTCTATCACTGAGATACATTCCCAGCATTTTTCATTTTTTATTTTGAGACAGGGTCTCATTAGGATGCCCTAGCTGGCCCAAACTTGTGATCTTCCTACCTTAACCTAAAGAGTCACTAGGATTACAGGAGGGGGCAACCATGCCCAGCTCTTAAAAATAATTTTTAATGTCTGCATAATAGCTTGCCTTATAGATACCCATAATATATTTACTCATTTGCTCATTTGTGGCTGTTTTTCACTATTATTAAAACACATTGGTGAACAATATTGCTTATAAATCTTTAACTGCATTTCTTAGAATAAATCTCTGGAAAAGGGTTCATTGGGCCATGTTACAAATGTTTTTAATTCTTTTGATAAGTATGGCTGAATTGTTTATAGGGCAATGGAACTAATTGATGATAACACTGTCAATTGTTGCCTCAAGATGTATAAAAATAAACTTATATTCAGATGATTTTTTTTCTTTCTTGGAATTATGAGTCATCTGAAATTTTAGAAATAATAAGAATTGATCAAGATGATAGATGATTATTTCATCCCTAATCAATTGAATACTCTAATTCACCTCTAATCACGTGAATTTGTCCCCCCCCCCCCCC
>NW_026013601.1:0-2551 GCF_001458135.2 Marmota marmota marmota | reverse complement strand
AAAGATAAAGTAGAAATAAGTTGGCTTCCTATCAAAATAGAGATTTAAAGATTACTAGGACACTGTGAGGCCCTGATTTCAATCCCAGCACTGAAAAAAAACTTACTAAGATGTTAAATTTCCTAACATATCCAAAAGGCAATAAATCCTTATCAAGTCTAAGACCAACGTTCCCCACAGAGATCACTATTTTAAAAATGTGAGGTCCGTGGTCCTTTGAAATTATAACTAATCATCAAATTACATATAAAGCTGAATTATAACATAAACTGTAGGAAAATGGAATATGTATAACATTTCCAAGTGTGTTTCTGGTAACATTACTCTGTTGAAAATTCTTTGGAAACAAGATGCATCATCTAACATTTGGGAAGGGCGGTATACAATATTCTTAGAGATTTGCAATGTAGCGTAAGTGTTCTGGAATGTGATTTTCAAAACAACTTTGGGAATACTAATATACAGTTCTTTTTTTTCTTGTTATTACCATCTTATATGAAAACAGAATTTGTAAATATCGGTTCCTGTCTCAACAATGGGAATGAGTAGATTTTCTACTTTATTTGAACTTCTTTAAATTTTTCATAAGGTTGTGCACTTATTAAAAGAAACACAAAGTAAGAGCAGTAAAAACAAACAAGAAAACAAACTGGTAGGACAATGAAGCAGCTATGTTCCTGGCAGAAAAGATGAAAGAAATGTCCTAAATTGGGGCACAACCAAGAAGGGCTTTGCAATAGAAAAGGTTCCAGATAAAAGAAAAAGGAGGGAAGGTAGGAAGGAATGGCAAAGACCACCCTCTCCTTTTCTAAACTCCAAAGCTGTCCTGATTTAATCTGGCAAAAGAAGGCAAAGCAGTTCATCAGCATGCAGCTGACGATTTATCCAGCTTGCTGTCAAAGACAGCACTGTCTAAAGACACAGTCGAGAATGAGGAAAAACAGGCAAAGGCGGATGAGTGAGACAAGAAGGCAAACCACTGAAAAAACATACATGGCAAAAAGACCGCACATTTGATGGTGTGATCTTGATTAACCCCAAGACAGCTGACGCTTTCAGTTTAGGTCTCCTGGAATGCGTAACCCAAGTTTTAACAGATACTAGCAGAATGCAATACCGAATTTTTGCAGCAAATGAGCTAGTTTAGAAACACCATTTTTAGCTTCAGCAGACATGGTGTGAGGCCTGCTTGGGTGATATGCATAACTCTTTCCTAGCACATATCTTATGGCTTCATTGGATGCTGAGATGTCTGGGTTCAGCAGCATTGCAGGATTAGAGGAGACCTACCTCTGATACTCCAGCATTGTCCTTCAACAACCCAGTAATTCCACATGACTTGTTCCAGCTTATAATGTCTCTGGGAAATTTTTTTGGCTTTTGAAATCCACTGATTTCCTCCAGCAACATTCATTTTTACATGTTGCCAAACTGTCAAGGATTAAGGTCAGTAGTGATAGGAAGTTAGAAACCTAAGGGGTAAGGGATGGGAGGCAGAGGCAGCAGCATCAGAAACATTTACTTAAGCAAATTGCTGACCAAGTAACTTCTGCCAGTCTGAAAACTCAACCTTGTAATTAAAGGCATACCTGCAAGTGTGGCAAGACAGTGTGGAGCATATGAGGACTGCTAACCTGAGCCATACATTTTACCTCCTCCAACCCTAACATGGCTGTGTATGACCTTTACAAACTGGTAGCATGTTAGATCCCATTGAATCTAAGCAAGAAATTTCTAGAAGAATAAACTCAAAAGAAAAGTGTTGAGAAGGTAGACACCTAGGAAGTAAAATACATGAACCCCTAAGTACTAAGAAACTGAAAGTTTGAGATTTGATATGTGGGATGTATACTATATGCAGCCAATATCATTCTAAATGCTTGATGTAAGAGGAAACTGAGACACAGAAAGGTTAAATGACTTGACAAAGATCATAGCTAGTATGTGGCAGCATAGTTCATGAGGAGCGATCTTCTAAATTCAGAGGCTTGTTTAATTCCATACAGGGTGTGTATGTATATATATATAACTGAGCTATCTACAAATATCTTGTTACATGCATTATATATATATATCCCTAAAAAACAAATACCAAATGTCTTCTTTGATATAATGAGAGCAACTAAGAACAAAGCAGGGAGGAAGAGCAGGAAGAAAAGATTAACATTAAACAGATACATGAGGTGGAAGGGAATGGGAGAGAGAAAAGGGAAATTGCATGGTAATGGAGGGAGACCCGCATGGTTATACAAAATTACAAATAAGAGGTTGTGAGGGGAATGGGAAAATAAACAAGGAGAGAAATGAATTACAGTAGATGGGGTAGAGAGAGAAGATGGGAGGGGAGGGGGGGATAGGAAAGGATAGGAAAGGTAGCAGAATACAACAGTTACTAATAGGGCATTATGTAAAAATGTGGATGTGTAACTGATGTGATTCTGCAATCTGTATTTGGGGTAAAATTGGGAGTTCATAACCAACTTGAATCTAATGTATGAAATATGATATGTCAAGAGCTTTGTAATGTTTTGAACAACCAATAAAAAAAAAA
>NW_026013600.1:0-2551 GCF_001458135.2 Marmota marmota marmota | reverse complement strand
AAAGCTTTCTACTTTATACTCTACACTGCCTGGGCATGCTTCTCTGGTGTCATATTCAGCATTCAGGGAAGCAAGTGTTATTAAAAAGGTACCAGATTATTTACATTGTAAGGGTGAAAGAAATCGAAGTTAAAGTGTAAAAGTTAAAGGGTAAAAGACCGGGCATTGTAAAGTTTCTAAGCTGCAAGGTCTGAGTTAAAATGTAAAGGATTAGGTATTGTTAAGTTCCTATGCTACATGCAAAACCTGAAATTCCTGTAGCTGTTAAGACAATGCTTGGAACCGCCCAGTAAATATTTCCCCTGACTGCCTGGTTGTTTAATAACTTAAGGGCTCTGTGTGGTCTTGCACATAGGCATCGCAGGGCCTAAACCAATCAGTTTGAATGTGTACCCCGCTTTAGAACTGACCTATCACCCCCGCCCGACCTGTTCCCACCAATGTATGTACTAATCAAGTCTAAGAATTGTTGTTTGACTTTCCCGCGGTGTATGATGACTTGTTAAAGAGACTGTGATGTATGTAAAGTCCCGCCCTCCCCAAAAAGTGTACTTAAACATTGCACAACCCCTGCTCTGGGCTCTGGGCTGTTCTCCCTTCTTGAGTGGGCATGGAGCCCCAGCATGCTGGAATCTCAATAAACCCCTTTTGCTGTTGCATGAGTCACAGTCCCTTGGTGGTCTCTTTCTCCGACACTTCGCCGGACCCTTACATTTGGTACGTTGGCTGGGAACTGCGCATCGCCGGACAAGGAGACCCCAACGGACTCCTTTAGGGGGTAAATAAGGCACCTCTTCTTCTTCCTCCTCTTCTTCTCCTCCTTCTTCTCCTTCTTGTTTTTCCTTTGCGATAGCTCAGAGCTTTTTGGTTCAGGATTTGTTTTTGGCTCAGTGGAGAGCGTGAGCTCTCAGAGCTTTTTTGTTCGGGTTCGGTTTTTCGGTTTGGATTGGCAGAGTGGCTGCCAGCGGAGAGCGTGAGCTCCCCATGGCAGTGGTGGACAGATGTGTCCTGAAGCCACAGGCCACGTCCTTGCAAGGGACGCCTTGGAGGACTCGGGGAGGGACGGATGAGCCCTCATTCGGTGAGAAGGGATTCTGCTGCCAACCCATCAGGTCTTGCCAGCTATTCTTTTTCTCAGGTTGAGTTCACTGTCTGTCTTTAATCTTTGCTTCTGAACTTGTGTTAAATGTTTACTGTGTGTCCATGTCACGTTTGTATCGTCTCTGTTTTAGTAACTCCCTCTAATCCACAAAGTCAGAGACATTGTCTTTCAGCTGGGCTGTGTGGCCATCTAGATCAACAGCCATGTGTTTTAACCTGGCAGGACCCTAGCGAATCTCTTCCTGCATGGGCGGGGTTCGTGCAGTCCGCCTGGAGGATTCAACTCGGCAGTACAGCGGATCTTTCCCGCCCCCGTTCCTCCCGGCCCCTCCACCCATCTGTCCTCTCCGCCCCTTCGCCGTCTCCCCTCTCCTGAGGGGGGGGTGCTCCGGCGGGCGCAAGGGACGGGCAGGCGGGGTGGGGGTAAGGTCGGCGGGGGACCGCCTCTTCCCCTCCTCCCGGCCGGCGACAGGCTGCCACCGGGTGCATTTCCACCACAGCCGGGCGGGCGGGTGCGGAGATGGAGTCGGCAGGAGACTGCCCCCCTCCCGCCACAGCGATCACCAAATCCTGGGGCCAAAGAAGCGAACGGGTTTTCCCGGAGTCGGGTTGCTTGGAAATGCAGCCCAAAGCAGGTGGTAAACTTTACTTCCCTTTGCTAAGTGAGATTAGGAAAGCAATGTTTTCTTTCCCTCACGTAATCGGCTTGAGTACAAATGGAGATGCCTACTGGGGATTTAACAACTTTGATATCTCGCTTTGACTTTTCTCAAAGCCCTGTCCTCATTATTAAATTGGCGTTAATTGGCTTTGGGGGATAGGAACCAAATTTTCAATCACAAATTTTGACACCCCCGAGGGGACTTTTAAGGAGTCCCCACTCTGCTTTCTTGGGGAAGACTAGCATTCGAAACAACTGCAAACAGAGGATCAGCTTTTTGGGAGCTGACTACTGAAAAGTTAGGAGATGTAAAAAAATGCCTAGTGCCTGGGGTCAAACCAAACCAGAGGAACTAATCTTGGAAGTAAAAGGTGGGGCTGAGAGACTCCCAGCAGCTGCCAGAGCCATTTTGCTCTGGGGAACTCCCTCATTCCTTACCTGCACTTTAAGGATTACTCCACCTCTGTTTACTTAACAAAAGGGACAATGAATGCAGTAATGTGTTGATATTATAGATTGTTTCTTAGGGATGATCTTGGCTGAGTGGGGGAGCTTGTATACCTTTGCAGCCACAGTAGAGGAGACTCACAGCACCACTCAGGAGACCCCTCCCACCTGGGTGTGTGGAGAGGAGATACTATACCGCCACAGCCAGGGTGGAAGGGACTCACCTCTCCAGGCAGGAGACCCTTCCCACCTGGGTTTCAGTCGGAGCTCATATTCCGCTGCAGCCAGGGTAGAAGGGACTCGCCTCTCCAGTCAGGAAACCCCCTAACCTGGTTGTCGGGG
>NW_026013599.1:0-2551 GCF_001458135.2 Marmota marmota marmota | reverse complement strand
GTAGTTCTTACATTAGCCATTGCTCTAAACCTATCCCTAACCCTAACACAAAAATTAGCCCTAATCCGAGCCTGAACCTAGCTTTAACCCTAACCCTAGCCCTAAATATATCTCTAACCCTATCCCTTACCCTAATTCAAAACCTAAACCTAAAGCTAACCCTAATCCTTAAACTAACCCAAACACTTACCCTACTAGTTTTAACCCTAGCTTTCATCTAGCTCTAAAAATAACCCAAAACTTAATCCTAATGCTGACCCTTTTTTCTGACCCTAACACTAATCGTAGGTATAATCCTGAACCGAACCTGAACACTAGCCCTTCCGGTAATCTTATACCTAAAACTAACCCTAACATTAGCCTTAGACCTAACCTAAACCTAATGCTAATTTGAGCCCTAATTTTAAACCTTAACCTATACAAAACCATAACCCAGACCCTGACTCTAAAAATACTCCTAGCTCTAATCCAGACCCTAACCCTAAAACTAACCCTTAACAAGCAATAGCCCTAACACTAAACCTAATCCTAAATCTAGCCATAACTCGAACCTTAGACCTAAAGAAAAACCTAGACCTAGCCCTAACAATAACTCGTACCCTAAATCAAACTCTAACCCTTCCCCTAGACCCAACCCCAGTCATAATTCTGGCTTTAACCCAAACCATAACCCAAACCTGAACACTGACACTGACACTAACACTAACCCTAGCTCTAAATATCACCCTAAACCTAAATGTAACCCTAAAACTGTACCTAGCCCTAACATTAACCCTAAAACTAGCCTAAATCATAACTCGTTCTTACATTAGCTGTAGCCCTAACCTATCGTAAAACCTAGCCCTAATCCAAGCCCTACACTAGCTTTAACCTTAAACCTAATCCTAATCCTAACCCTGGCCCTAACCCTAACCCTAACCGTAGACCTAATCTTCAGCATAACCTTAGCCTTACCCCTAGTTCTAACCTATCCATTAATCTAATGATAATCCTAACACTTATGCTAACCTTAGGCCAAACCCTAATCCAATCCCTAATCCTAATTCTATCCAATACCCTACACTTAACCTGAACCCTAAACCTAAAACTATCATTATCCTATTCTTAACAATAATGCTAATTCAATCCCTAAAGTTAATCCTTAACATAACAAAAACTCTAAACCTTACCCTAACCCTAATATTACCCCTAGCTCTAAACCTAACCTAACCATAAACCTGACCCTTAAAATAGGCCTAGCTAAAAAAAAATCAAACATTTAAACAAACCCTAACTGTAACCCTAGACATGACTTTTGCCCTACTTCTAATCCTAGTCCTAATCCTAACACAAACCTTAGCCCACATCCTAGCCATAAACTTCACCTTAATCCTAAAACTAACCGTAACCTAACCCTCAACCTAGCCCTAAAACTAGCTATAATCCAAACCCTTACCCTAAAACTAACTCTAACCCTAAGCCTAACACTAACCATAGACTTAATGCTAGGCCTAACACTAACACTAACCTTAGCCCTAATCCCAGGCATAATTTATCCCTATCCCTAACCCTAAACCTTGCCCTAAGACTAACTCTCTCACCCTATCCCTATACAGAGTTCTAACCCAATCCCTAAACCTAGACCTAAACTTAGCCTTAACCCTAGACCTATCCTTAGCCCTAGCTCAAACCCTACATCTAAACCTAACTCTAAAATCTAACCATAAACCTAAGCCTAAATCTACACTAACACCAACCCTAACCCTAACACTAATCCTATTACTAGCACTAAACCTACCCCTAGCCTAAAACAAAACCGAGTCATAGCCCTAACCCTATACCTTAACCTAAACCAAACCCTAACCTTACACCTAGTTCTAAACATAGCTTTAATTTTAGTCCTAAGTCTAACTTGGAATGTAATCCAGACAATGACTCTGACCCTAACACTAACTCTAGCTGTAAATATCATTATAGCCATAAACCTAACCATACACTAGACCTAGCCCAAATCCTAACACTATAACTAGCGCAAATCATAACCCTACTTCGTACATTATTTGTAGCCTTAACCCAAGTGTAACCTAACCAAAAACCTAGACTTAATCTGAGTTCTAAACCTAGCTTTAACCCTAAACTTAAACCTAACCCTAACCCTAACCCAAACAAAAGCCTTAATCCTAGCCCTAATCTTAGGTCTAACCCTATCCACTACCCTAATGATAACCCTAAATGTTATGCTAAACATTATGCCTAACCTTAACCCTATCCATTACACTAAACCACATCTAAACCCTAAACATAACCCTGTCATTACCCTAACCCTAAACTTAATGCTAATTCAAGCCCTAAACCTAAACTCTAAACTAAACAAAACCCTAACATTGAACCTGACCCTAATAATAACCCTAGATCTAAATCTGACCCTTACTCTAAACCTGACACTTACACTTGACAAAGCCATAAACCTAACACTAAATCTATCCCTAACTGTAACCCTAGACCTGGAATTAGCCCTAGCCCTAATACTAGCCCTAACCCTAACACAAACACTAGCCCTCATTCTAGCCCT
>NW_026013598.1:0-10867 GCF_001458135.2 Marmota marmota marmota | reverse complement strand
CTAGGGCTAGTTTTATGTTTAGGTCTTGGGTGAGAGATATGGCTAGATTTAGGATTAGGTTTATGTCTAGGGCTAGTGTTAGGGTTAGGTTTAAGTATATTTTTATGGGTAGGGATAGTGTTAGGGTTTGGTTTATGGTTAAGTTAATAATTAGGGTCAGGATTAGGGTTGGTGTTTGGGTTATGGTTATAACTAGATTGATGGCTAGGGTTAGGACTAGTAATAAAGTTAGGATTTGTGTTAGTCTAAGGATTAGGGTTAGGACTAGGTTGAGCATTAGGGTTAGGGTTTTGCTTAGGGTAAGGGATAGGATTAGTGCTAGGGTTAGGGTTATGGTTATGGCTATTGTTAGGTTTAGGTTTATGTATAGGTTTATTGTTAGTGCTAGTGTTAGGGTTAGGTTTAAAGTTAGGGTCAGGTTTAGACCTACGGTTACCGTTAGGGTCATAATTAGTGTCAGGTTTGGGTTATGGTTATAGCTAGAATGAGGGCTAAGTTTAGGAGTACTAATAAGGTTAGGGTTTGGGTTAAATAAGGATTAGGGTTAAGACTAGTGTTAGCATTAGGGTTAGGGTTAACTTAGGGTAAGGGATAGGGTTAGAGTTAGGGTTAGACCTATGTTTAGGGTTAGGGTTAGGGGTAGTGTTAGGGTTAGTGTAAGAGTTAAAGCTACACTTAGGTCTTGGTTTAGAGCTAGATTTTGGTTAGAGTTAGGGCTAGGTTTAAAGTTATGTCCAATGTACGGACTAGGGTTGTGATTTGGGCTAATTATAGGATTAGGGTTAGGACTAGGTCTAGTGTTAGTGTTAAGGTTAGGGTTAGGGTGATATTTAGAGCTAGAGTTAGTGTAAGGGTCAAATTAAGGTCAGGGTATGTTTTAGAGTTAGGTTTTGGACTCAAATTAGGGTTAGGGTTAGGGCTAGGTGTAGGGTTCGGTTTTGGTTTAGGTTAAGTTTTACAGTTAGGGCTATGGCTCGGTTTGGTTTTAAAGCTAGGACTATGGTTAGGGATAGTTTTAGGATTAGTGTTAGGTTTAGGGTTAGTGTTAGGGTTAGGTTTAGGCTTAGGGTTAGAGTTAGATTTAGAGTTAGGATTATATGTAGGGTTAAGTCTAGGGCTAAGGATAGGGCTAACATTAGATCTAGGTTTATGGCTAGGATTAAGGTTAATGTAAGGGATAGGGTTAGATCTAGGGGTAGGGCTAGGACAAAAGTGAGAGTTAGTCTTAGGGCTAGGCTTAGGGTTTGGGTTAGGTATAGGGCTTAATTAGAGCTAGGAATAGGGCTAAGTTTATGCTTATGTATAGGTCTTGAGTTAGTTTTAGGCTTAGAGTTAGGTTTAGTGTAAGTGATGGGGTTAGAGCTAGGTTTAGGGCTAGGGTGAAGGTTATAATTAGAGTTAGGGCTAGGGTTTCGTTAGAGTTATGATTAAGGCTAGCTTTAGGGCTAGAATGAGGGCTAGGGTGTTAGGGATATTTAGGGTTACCATTAGTGTTAGTGTTTTACTTAGGGTAAAAGATAGGGTTAGAGTTAACGTTAGGGCTAGAGTTAGGGTTAGGGTTAGGTTAAATCTAGGTTTGAGGCTCCGATTAAAGCTAGTTTTTGTGTTAGGTTGAGGCTTCGGTTAGGGAAATCACTAATGTAAGAACTAGGGTTACAATTAGGGTTAGGTTTATGGTTAAGTTTAGGGGTAGGTCTAGTGTTAGGGTTAGGTTTAAGGTTAGGGTGATATTTAGAGCTAGGATTAGTTTTACAATATGAGTGAAGTCAAGGTTAGGGTTAGAACTCCTATAAGGATTAGGGTTACTGTTAGGTTTTGGTTTAAGTTTAGGATGGTATTTATAGCTACGGTGAGTTTAGGATATGAGTCAGGGTCAGGATTAGTTTTAAGGTTAATGTTAGTACTCAAATTGAGTTCACGGTCAGGTCTAAATTTAGTTTTAGGGTTTGGTTTAAGTTTAGGTTTAGGGATAGGGCTATTGCTTTGTTTTGTTTTACAGTTAGGGTTAGGGTTAGTGCTATTTTTTCGAGATTAGCGTTAGGGTTAGGGTTAATGTTAGTGTTAGGCTTAGGCTTAGGGTTAGGGTTAGGTTTAGAGTTAGGGTTAGATGTAGGGTTAGGGCTAGGACTAAAATAGGGCAAGGGTTAGGGCTAGGATTAGAGCTAGAGTTAGGTTTAGAGTTAGGGTTATGATTAAGGCTAGGTTTAGGGCTAAGATGAGGGCTATCATTTGTTTTAGGGTTAGGGCTAGGATTAGGTCTAGGGTTAATTTCAGGTTCAAATTATGGTTAAAGGTAGTTTTAGGGTTAGCATTTTGGCTTCGTCTAAGGTACGTGTAGTGTTAGAGTCAAGTTTAGAGCTAGAGATATTATTAGATTCAAGGTCTGATTTAGGGTCGGGATAGGTTAAAGTTTAAAGTTAGGTCTCAAATTAGTGTTAGGGTTAGGGTTAGGATAATGATAGGGTTAGGTTTATGGTTCAGCTTATGTTTAGGGCAATGGATAGAGTTAGGATTAGGGATAAGGTTAGGTTTATGCCTAGGGTTAGCATTAGGGTTATGGTTATGGTTATGGTAATTGATAGAGATAGGTTTAGGGCCACGGTTATGGTTACGATTAGGGCTAGGGTTAGGGTTATGGTTAAAGCTAGGGTTAGGGCTCAGATTATGGCTAGGTTTTAGGTTAAGTTAGGACTAGTGTTATGGTTACGGCTAATGTAAGTACTAGGATGATGATTAGGGCTAGTTTTAGGGTTTTAGGGCTAGGGTTAGTGTTAGGATTAGGTTTAGGATTAGGGTGATATTTAGAGCTAGTAGTGTTAGGGTCAGTGTCAGGTTAAGGTTTAGTTTTAGGGTTTGGCTTACAACTTAAATTAGGGCTAGGGTTAGGGCTAGGTGTAGGGTTAGGGTTTGGTTTAGGTTAAGGGTTAGGGTTAGAGCTATGGCTTTGTTTGTTTTAGGTCTAACACTAGGGTTAGGGCTAGTTTTAGAATTAGTGTTATGGTTTGGGCTAGTGTTAGGGTTAGGCTAAGGCTTTGGCTTAGGGCTAGATTTAGAGTTAGGTTTTTTATAAGGTTAGTGATGGCACTAAGGATAGGGCAAGGATTAATACTAGGGTTAGGGCTAAGGTTAGGTTTACGGTAAGGGATATGGTTAGAACAAGTGATATGTTAGTGTAAGAATTAGAGTAATTTTTAGGGCTAGGGTTAGGGTTAAAAATAGGGCTAAATTACGGCTAGAGTTAGTGTTACACCTAGGGTCAGGGCTAGTTTTAGGGTTAGCATTAGGATTAGAGCTAGTTTTAGGGTTAGGCTTAGGCATTGAGTTAGGGATAGATTTAGAGTCAGGTTTCAATATAGGGTTAGTGCTAGGGCTAAGGATAAGGCAGGGTTTATGACTACGGTTGGGGTTAGAATTAGTGTTTTGTTTAGGGTAAGGATCTGGTTATAGCTAGGTTTAGGCTTAGGGCAAGGATTAGTATTAGAGTTAGGGCTAGGGTTATCATTAAGGCTAGGTTTAGGGCTAGGATGTGGACTAGGGTTTGTTTTAGGTTTAGGGATAGTATTTGGACTAGGGCTAATGTGAGGTCTAGGTTACAGTGAGGGATAGATTCAGTGTTAGGTTTATGACTTGGTCCAGTGTAAGGCTAGGTTTTTGGTAAGGGTCAGAGTTGCATGTAGGGTTTTTTTTTTGTTGTTGTTTGTTTGTTTGTTTTTGTTTTTCTTGGTCAGAGTCGGGGTTAGAGTTTAGATTAAGTTAGGGTTTAGGTGTAGTGCTCTAATTAGTGTTAGATTTAGGTTTATAGTAATGACAGGGTAAGGTTTAGGGTTCAGGTTTGGTTTAGTGTAATGCATAGGGTAGTGTTAGGCCTAGGTTTAGCATTAGTGTTAGGGTTATTGTTAGGGTAATGGATAGGGTTAGACCTAAGCTTAGGGCTAGGGTTATGTATAGGATTAGGGCTAGTGTTTGGCTTAGGGTTAGTTTAAGTTTAGGGTTAAAGCTAGTTTTATCACTCAGATTAAGGCTAGGTTTTGGGTTAGGGTTAGGGTTAAGGCTAGTGCTAGGGTTAAGGCTATGGGTAATGTATGAAGTAGGGTCATGATTAGCAGTAGTTATAGGGTTAGGTTTATGGCTGGGTCTAGTGTTAGACTTAGGTTTATGGTTATGTAGACTTAAGGTTAGAGCTGGAGTTAGTGTTAGGCTCAGAGTCAGGGTGAGGGTTAGTTTTCGGGTTAGGGTTAGGACTAGAATTAGGGTAGGGTTAGGGCTATGTGTAGGGTTAGGGTTGGGTTTAGATTAAGGTTTAGGGTTAGGGCTATGACTTGGTTTTGTTTTAGGGCTAGGGGTAAGGTTAGGGCTAGTTTTAGGATTAGCATTAGGGTTTGGGCTAGTGTTAATAAGAGGTTTAGGGTTAGGTTAAGGTTTAGGATTAGGGGTAGGGCTAGATTTATGGCTAGATGTAGTCTTATGGTTAGGGTTATATTTAAAGTTACGTTTAGATCTTGGGTTTGAGCTAGGGCTAAGGACAGGGCTAGGGTTAGGACTTATTTTAGGTCTAGGTTTAGGATGATGGTAAGGAATAGGGTTAGAACTAGGTATAGCGCTAGGGCAAGAGTTCAAGTTACTCTTAGGGCTAGGGTTAGTTTTAGTGTTAGGGATAGAGCTAAATTGGGGCTGGGATTAGGGCTAGGGTTAGTGTTAGTGTTAGGCCTAGGGTTAGGGCTAGGTTTAGTGTTAGGTTTAGGGTTAGGGTTAGGTTTAGAATAAGGGATGGGATTATAGATAGTTTTAGGACTAGGGTGTGGATTAGGGTTAAATTTAGAGTTAGGGTTAGGGTTAGGGTTATGATTAATGTGAGGTTTATGGCTAAGATTTGGGCTCCGATTTGTGTTAGGGTTCGGGCTAGGATTAAAGCTAGGGCTAATGTCAGGTCTGGGGTATGGTTAGGGATAGTTTTAGGGTTAGATTTATGGCTAGGTCTATTGTAAGGGTTAGTTTTCTTGTTAGGGTCAGGTTTAGAGCTACGGGTCTTATTAGGGTCTGGGTCAGTGTTACAGTTTGGGTTTGGTTAATGTTTAGGTTTAGGGCTCCAATTAGCATTAGGGTTAGTGATAGGGTAACGATATGGTTAGGATTAAGGTTGAGGTTAGGTGTAGGTTAATGGATAGGATTAAGGCTAGGGATTTTAGTAGGGTTCGGCCTAGGGTGAGCATAGGGTTTAGAGTTATTCTTAGGATAATGGATAGGATTAGAGCTAGGCTTAGGGCTAGGGTTATGGTTAGGATTAGGTCTAGTGTTAGGCTTAGGGTAAGGTTTAGGGCTAGGGTTATGGTTAGGTTTAGCTTTAGGGTTAAAGCTAGGGTAGAGCTTGGTTAGGGCTAGGTTTTGCAATAGGTTAAGGCTATGGCTAATGTAAGAACTAGTGTTAAGATTAGGGTTGGTTTTATGGTTAATGTTATGAGTAAGTGTAATTTTACGGTTAGGTTTAGGGTTAGGGTGATGTTTAGAGCTAGGGTTAGTGTTAGTTCCAGAAACAGTGTTTGGGTTAGGGTAATGGTTAAAGCCAGAATTAGGACTAGGTTTAGGTCTAGGTCTAGGGTTAGTGTTTGTGTTAGGTTAAGGGTTATTGTTAAGACTAGGTTTAGGTTTTTTTCTGTAGGTCTAGGGCTAGAGTTATGGCTAAATTTACAATTAGGTTTAGGTCTAGGGCTAGTTCTAAGGTCAAGTTTAGGTATAAGGTTAACTGTAGGGCTAGTGTTAGGGTTCGATTAAAGTTCAGGTTTAGAACTACAATTAGTGTTAGTGTCAGGATAAGGGTCAGGGTTAGGTTTAGGGTTTAGGTTATGGTTAGACGTAGAAGGAGGGCTAGGGTTAGGACTAGGAATAGGTTTAGGGTTTGGGTTAGGCTAAGGATTAGGATTAGGACTAGGGTTCGAATTAGGGTGAGGGTTTGGTTTAGCATAAAAGATAGGGATAGAACTAAGGTTAGGACTAGGTTTAGCACTAAGGTTAGTCTTAGTTTTAGTGATAAAGCTCGGATTAAGGCTAAGATTGGGGCTAGTTTTGTATTAGGGTTAGGGCTAGTGTTAGTGTTACAGCTAATGTAAGAACTAGGGTTATGATTAGGATTAGTTTTAGGGTTAGGTTTAGGGCTAGGTTTAATGTTAGGATTAGGTTTAAGGTTAGCATGATGTTTAGTGCTAGGGTTAGTGTTAGGACATGAGTAAGGGCCATAGTTAAGTTTAGGGTTTGGGTTAGGACTCGAATTAGGTCTAGGGTTAGGGCTAGGTGTAGGGTTAATATTTGGTTTAGGTTAAGGGTTAGGGTTAGGGGTATGGCTTGTATTTGTTATAGGGATAGTGCTAAGATTAGGGCTAGTTTTAGGATTAGCCTTATGGTTGGGGCTCGTTACAGGGTTAGGCTTAGTCATCAGGTTAGGTTGAGATTTAGAGTTAGGTTTCCATCTAGGGTAGTGAAAGGGCTAAGGATAGGGCAAGAGTTGTAACTAGCATTAGTGCTAGGCTTAGGGTTATGGTAAGGGATAGGGTTAGAACTAGGGATAGATCTTGTATGAGAGTTATAGTTTGTCTTAATTCAATTGTTATGGTTAAGGTTAGGAATAGGGCTAAATTAGGACTAGGATATGGTTAAGTTTAGTTTTAGGGTTAGAGTTAGGGCTATAGTTAGAGTTAGGGTTACGATTAGGGCTAGGGGTAGGGTTAGGGTTAGGGTAAGATTTAGGGTTTAAGCTAGTGTTAAGACTAGGGTGAGTGTTAGGTTTAATGTTAGGTCTAGGGTTATGGTTATGGTTAGGATTAGCATTAGGGTTAGGGTTTTTATTAGGGTTAGGGTTAGGTTTAGGGTTGGTTAGATGTAAGGTTAGGGTTAAGGTTAGGTTTAGGGTTAACTTTAGGTTTAGGCTCACATATAGTTTCAGGTTTAGTTTAAAAGTTAGGGTTTGATTTAGGGTTAATGCTATGACAAGTGTTAGGTTTATGGTTAGGTCTAGGGTTATGTTTATGATTAGGGTTAGGAATAGGGTTAGGTTTAAGGATAGGGTTATCATTAGGGTTAGAGATAGTGTTAAGGTAATGGCTAGAGTTAGAGATAGGGTAGTGCTATGGTCAAGTTTAGAATTAGGGCTAGAGTTAGGTTTATGATTAAGGATAGGTATAAGATTAGGTTTAGGCTAAGGGTTAAGCTTTGATCTAGAGTTAGGAGTAAGGCGAGGGTTAGGGTCAGGGATACATTTAGGGTTATGGTTATGCTTAGAGTAGGTTTAGGCCTAGGATTAGGGCTAGGTTTTGTGTTAGGTTTAGGCCTAGGTTTAGGGCTATAGGTAATATAAGATCTAATGTACTGATTAGGACTAGTTTTAGTGTTAGGTTTATGGCTAGGTCTAGTGTTAGGTTTAGGTTTTGGGATTAGGGTCAGGTTTAGAGCTAGGTTTAGTGTTTATGTAGGGGCAGTTTCAGTTTAGAGTTAGGGTTAGGGTGAAACCAGGATTAGGACTAGGTTTATGTCAAGAGGTATGATTAGTGTTTACTCTATGTTAAGGGTTATGGTTAGGGGTAGGGCTAAGGTTTTTTAGGTCTAGGTCTAGAGTCATGGCTAGATTTAGGATTAGGTTCAGGTCTAGGGCTAGTGTTAGGATTAGGTTCAGGTATAAGTTTACTGGTAGGGCTACTTTAAGGGTTCAGTTTAGGGTTAAGGTCAGGTTTATACCAAGGGTTTGTGTGAGACTTAGGATTTGGGTTAGGGTTAGAGGTAGAATGAGGGATAGGGTTAAGACTAATAATAGGGTTAGGGTTTGGGTTAGGGTAAGGATTAGGATTAGGACTAAGTTTAGCATTCGGATAGGGCTTGGCTTAGGGTAAGTGATAGTTATAGCTAGGGTTAGGGCTAGGGCTAGGTTTAGGGTTAGGGTTACATCTAGATTTAGGACTCAGATTAGGGCTAGTTTTTCTCTTAGGTTTATGCCTAGGATTATGGCTACGGCTAATGTAAGAATTAGGGTTACAATTAGGGTTAGTTTTTCGTCTTAGGGCTATGGGTAATGTAAGACCCAGGGTTATGGTTATGGCTAGTTTTACTGTTAGCATTATGGGTCAGTCTAGTTTAGGGTTAGGTTTTGGGTTAGTATAAGGTTTAGAGCTCGGGTTTGTGTTAGGGTAAGGGTCATTGTTTGGGTTAGGGGGTTTAGGGTTAAGGCCAGAATTAAGTCTAGCTTTGGTTCTATGGATAGGGTTAGTCTTTGCATTACGTTAAGTGTTATTGTTAGGGCTAGTGCAAGGTTTTTGTTTGTGGCTAGGGCTAGATTTATGACTCTATTTAGGATTAGGTTTGGTGTAGAGCTAGAGTTAGGGTTAGGTTTAGGTATAGTTTTACCATAGGGGTACTGTTAGGGTTTGGTTTAGGTTTAGGGTCAGGTTTAGACCTAGGGTTAGTGTTTGGGTCAGAATAAATGTCAGGGTTAGGGTTAGGGTTTGGGTTAGGGTTAGAGGTAGAATGAGGGCTAGGGTTAGACTAGTAATAGAATTAGGGTTTGGGGTAGGCTAGGAATAGGGTAGCATTAGGGTGAGGCTTTGGCTTAGGGAAAGTGATAGGGTTAGAGGTAGGTTTAGGTTTAGGGCTAGGGTTGTGGTCTAGGTTATGGTTAAACCTAGGGTTAGGAAACGATTTAGGGCTAGGATTTGTGTTCACATTAGGGCTACAGCTAATGTAAGAACTAGGTTTCTGATTAGAGCTAGTTTTAGGGTTAGCGTTAGGGCGATGTTTAGAGATAGGGTTAGTGTTAGGGACAGAATCAGGATAAGGGTTATTTCCAGGGTTAGGGTTAGGACTCAAATTTGGGGTAGATTTAGGGCTAGGTGTAGATTTAGTGTTTGGTTTATGTTAATGGTTATGGTTATGGTTATGGCTCGGTTTTGTTTTAGGGCTAGGGTAGGGTAAGGGCTAGTGTCCCAATTAGCATTAAGGTTAGGGTTAGTGTTAGGGTAAGGTTTATGCTTAGATTTAGGGTTAGATGCAGGCTTAGGGCTAGGGTGAAGGACAGGGCTAGGGTTTGGTCTAGGGATAGGCTAGGGTTAGGGTTATTGTAAGGGATAGGTTTAGAACTAGGGATAGGGATCAGGTGAGAATTAGAGTTAGTGGTAGGAATAGGGATAGGGTTAAGTTTAGGGTTGGGCTAAATTAGGGCTAGGATTAGCACTAGGGTTAGTGTTAGTTTTAGGCCTAGTTTTGGGGCTACTGTTAGGGCTAGTGTTAGGGTTAGGGTAAGGTATGATGTTACAGCTAGGTTTAGGGCTAGGGCAAGAAATAAAATTAGGGTTAGAGCTAGGATTAAGTTTAGGGTTAGACTAAAGTCTAGGCTTAGAGCTAGGATTAGGGCTAGGGTTTGTGTTAGGTTTAGGGCTAGGATTAGGGCTAGGGCTAATGACAGGTCTAGGGTTATGGTTAGGGTTAGTTTTAGGGTTAGGTTTATGGCCAGGTCTATTGTAATGGTTAGGTTGAGGATTGGGGTCAGCTTTACAGCTAGGATTATTATTAGTTTTAGAGTCAGAAATAGGTTATGGGTTAGTTTCAGGTTTAGAGTTAGGGCTCAAATTATGATTAGGGTTAGGGTAATTAATATAATTGGGTTTAGGATTCATGCTAGGTTTAGGTAATGGATAGAGTTAGGGTTAGGGCTAAGAATATGGTTAGGATTAGGGCTATATTTTGTGTTAGCAAATGTTTTAGGTTTAGGGTTAGATTAAGTTATGTGTTAGAGCTAGGATTAGGGTTATGGTTAGGTTTAAAGCTATGTTTAGGGCTCAGATTAGGGCTAGGTTTTGGGTTAGGTTAGGGCTAGGGTAGGACTATGTCTAATGTAAGATCTAGGGTTATTATTAGGGCTAGTTTTAGGATTAGCATTAGGTCTAGGTCTAGTGTTATGGTCAGGTTTAGGTTTAGGGTGATTATTAGAAATATGGTTAGTGTTAGGGTAAGATTTAGGGTCAGTGATAATTTTAGGGTTAGAGATAGGACTCGAATTAGGGCTAGGGTTAAGGCTAGGTGTAGGGTTAGGTTCTGTGTTAGGCTTAGGGTAAGAATTAGGGATAGTGCTAGTCTATTATATATATATATAATTAAAAATTATGTCTAGTTTTACAATTAAGTGAGGGTTAGGGTTAGGGCTATGGCTCAGTTTTGTTTTAGATCTAGGGCTAGGGTTAGGGCTAGTTTTAGGATTTGTGATAATGTTAGGGCAAGTGTTAGGGTGAGGTTTAGGCTTAGATTTATTGTTATGTTTAGATCTAGGTTTAGGGCTAGGGCTAGGGCTAAAGTTAGGGTTTAAGGTTAGGTCTAGTGTTACGATTATGATAATGGAAAGGATTACAACTAGAAATAGGGCTAGGGCAAGAATTAGAGTTAGTCTTAGAGCTAGTGTTAGGGTTAGGTTTATGGTTAGGGCTAAATTAGTGCTAGGATTAGTGCTAGGGTTAGTGTTAGGTTTAGGCGTATGATTAGGGCTAGGATGAGGGTTTGTGTTAGGGCTAGGGCTAGGGTTAGGGCTAGCGTAATGTCAGGTCTAGCATTACGGTTAAGGATAGTTTTAGGGTTAGATTACGGCTAGGTATAATGTAATGGTTAGGATTAGGGTAAAAGTCTGGTTAAGAGCTAGGTGTATTATTAGGGTAAGGGTCAGGGTCAAGGTTAGGAATTGGTTTCAGTTGAGCTTTAGGATTAAGATTCGAAATATCATTAGTATTTGGGCAATGGATCAGGTTATACTTAGGGTTCAAGTTAGTTTTAGGGATTTGAATAGGGTTAGGGATAGCTATACGGTTAGGTTAGTCCTATTGTTAGCATTTGGGTTAGGCTTATG
>NW_026013597.1:0-2551 GCF_001458135.2 Marmota marmota marmota | reverse complement strand
TTTTATTTTATATTCAAAGAAGACAATGTCTTGCTCTGGGTTAGTAGACAAATTAGCAGCAGGTCAAGGCTGGGATAAAAATAAATCACTTGTTTGTTAATGTGTTTATTTGTTTTGTTTAAAAATAGCCATTGGATGTGTTCTGTGATCCAAGAACTCCATTTGTCACTTGTCAAAAATATTTCTGAGCTGGGGGTGTGGCTTAGTGATAGACTGTTTGCCTAGAATGCTCGAGGCCCTGGGTTCCAATGTCTAGAGATACACACACCCACCCCACCCCCCACACACACTAAAACTCTTGCCTCCCTGTTTTATATTTGTACCTAAATTTTTTCAGGCTAGGCATACCTCAGAGTTTGGCTACAGTGGTGTGAAAGCAGCAAAATAGAAGTTGTATTATATTTGAAATCATATATTAGAGGTAATGATAGAGTGGCACTGTACCTGGTAATTAGTTTACAATGTGCTCCCACAGATGCACTCAGACACCGTGATTAATGCTCCCTGGAGCTTGCGGTCCCTGTAACTAACTATCACTGTGCTTACCAGGGCTCTGCTCTCCAAGCAGATTATGATAAATACCATGTTGGTTGTACTATTGCTTTAAGTGATTAGGTCTGGGTGTGAGAGGGGTGGTAAGATGAAATGGAGATAAAATGCAAAGTTTGGGCTCTGGTTGCTTCACCGGGACTCAGTAAAGAACAAGCCAGGCAACTTCGCATGAGGTTGCAAGGGTGAGGTAGGGGCAGGACCCCCAGTCCCTCCCACACGTACACAGGCCATGCCCAGTCTGTGGGGTTATAATGGATTCTAAAGTGCGGATTTGAAGTGGGTTTCTGTTGGGTGTGTCTGGAAGCTAGACATGAGAGAGAGAGAGAAACAGAGAGGGAGGAAACTTGTCTCTGCTTCAGAGGAGCTGAGAAGCATCTTAAACCCTACTCCTAGTCTCTTGGGTCAGTCCTCCAACAGGACACTGGCCCTGGAGGAGGGGGTCTAGGGATGACATCATCCACAGGCAGTTCCATTGGCCGACCCATCAGATAGGGCCATTGGCTGCATCCCAGAGGAAGTCCTCAGCCAGACAGGCGATGTGTTAGTACAGCTGCTTGTGTGCAGCCCCCAGCCCTCATGCATTGAGGCCCTCACCCCATGTTTGCAGCCATCTGCAGACCAGGAGAGAAGTCTCACCAGAGAAAGAATTGGTGGCCACCTTGACCTTGGGCTTCCAGCTCCAGAGCTATAAGCAGGTACATTTCTGTTGGTTAAGCCACTCCATCAGAGTGGACTAAGACACCCACCAAACTGGTCTCCTCAAGGAGTGTGCATGTGTTTAGCCTCTGAATCTTTAGTCTGTGGCAAAGGACATGCACAGGAGCATACACACACACTCACACACACACACACACACACACACTCACACACACACACTTTTCAGCCCAGAACAGGGTCCTCATGACTTCCTGGGACCATAGTCTCCCTAGAACTTATCAAATTGGAGTGTTCTCCCGTCACTATCATGGAGAAATATTATCTTAGGAAATCCTCCCACCAACCAGGGATGTGGGTACTCTTTTTATTTTACCAGTTTTATGGACTAGTCTAAGCTTTTGATTTTTCATTTTTTAAAAAAATATCAAATTAATTACTAGGTAGGGTGGGGAACAAAGTTGGTTGTTCCTGTCCTCCCAGCTAATAGACAAACAACCTTATACTTGGGCTATAATATGTGCAACAAAGAAAGGAACAGGGTTGGAGGGGACACCATTAATGCTTAGGAGCTTAGGAGAGGAGCGTCAGAGAAGGTGAGATTTAAACTGACCGTGGTTTTTCAGGCAGCAGAAACAGTGTGTGCAAAGGCCCTGAGACAGGAAGGAGCTGATGGATCTGAAGAGCTGAACAAAGCCAGAGTGGCTGCAAGCCAGGGAGAGACTGGGCAGGGAGGCCTCTCGGGGACTTTAAGGGCAAAGAGAGAGAAAAGAAGCCTCAAGGGCCACAGAGCATGGGGAGGAGATGAGAAGGGGAGTTCCATGTGTGGGGTGCTTGCTGTCGGATGCCGTGTTAGGGGCTTGATCTACACCACGTGGTTCACCGTCACCACTGTGCAGGGAAGCAGGTCTTATTACTTGTGGTTTGCAGATGAGACGTCTGAGTCGAAGATGAAGATGTGACATGTCCAGGTCCCCGAAGATGAGTAAAGGGGGTGAGATGTGAGCCATATTTCTCACCACCTCATCCTGCCTTGCCCGGGGGCGGGTGCTGCACCAGAGGCGCTCAGCTATCCCTGCTGCGGGGCGCTGACCCCCTGCCTGGAGGTGGGCGGGGCGGTTGGCCAGGGGCAGCAGGGCTGAGCTCCATCCCCACCAGTTCTCCCAGAGATGATTTCTTTCTGTTCATACTTAAATGGCCTTTCCTGTGACAGCACATTGTGTCATTTGAGGTAGCTGCAGGTCAGTTTAGGTAAATGGCGACCAACCCCCACAACTCATCAACCTGCCACCCTGCAGGCCGGGAACCTGGGCCCCAATGGTGCAGAGAGCACTGCAGCGCCCCC
>NW_026013596.1:0-2551 GCF_001458135.2 Marmota marmota marmota | reverse complement strand
AGGAGGGGAACTATTGCCAGCCTCTCTGTTGAAGCTTTCTCCACCTTCCTCATTCTCTCTTCCCCCTAACAAGGTCATGCCCTCAGCTGACCTTCTCTCACCTTCCCTGTTGAGTGACTCTCTGCCACCAGAGCCTCTTCCTGCCTTGGACTCCAAGGCCACAGAAGACCCTTTACCACCCCCATCACTTTCTCTCCCCCCTCCCCCACCACATCCCACTCAGGAAACAGACACTCTTCTACCACAATATGCCACTCTGCCTGTGGTGAGCAGTCCTGCTGGCTTGTCCACTTCTGTTCCAGTGGGAGGCATGGACCATTCCAGCACAGAGGCCCCTGCCAAGAATGTGCTGTCTTCCAATTTGGCACAAGATGGTGTAAAACAGCAATATCTTGCCCTCCGTTCTGAGAACTTATCTGGGGGAGACACTGTAGCCTACTGTGTTGAGACTCCTAACATCTGGTTTCTGCCCCCTGCTGTCCTGACATGCCTGGAGAGACAGATCAAAAAGAGGTGTGATGTCCTCAAGTAGAAAGAGAAAGAAAAGAAAGCAGAATCTTTTCCAAAACAACATCAGCCAAATTACCAAGGATTTTCTTCAGAGAAAAGGTCAGAGTCAGCTGCTGATCAGCAGGACTCGGCCATCTCTCTTCTTTTATGGAACGAAAAAGGCAAATCAGAGGAACCACAGGTGGATCAGCAGTCCCCTTATCCTAGGAGCTCTGAGGACCATTTACAGAAAAACTACACCCAGCTTTTCTATGGTGTCCCATCTCTACACCCCAAGTCCCTTAGCCCTAGTGTACCAGCTTCAGGTGATTATTCCTCAGCCTTTGTCTGCTTCAATACAGCATCCAATGACTCCACAGCTCACAAATCCCCAGTCCTTCTCTATACCCCACCTGTGTTCCTGCCTGTGAGCCAACCTCAACCCTTTCCCAAGACCTCTTCCCAACCTCAGCCCCAATATCTCACTCCTCAACATGCCCAGACCCAGCTTGAGCCTCAATCCCCACTCCCAATTCTGTCACCTCCTAAAAACCAGTTTAGGATCTGTGGAGTGCGTGATCTTGGACACAAGAATGAGGCACTATCTCTGGTGTCATCTGAAATTCATGACCTAGAATACAATGTGACACAAAAATCACAGGAAAGTCTGTGGGGTTTACCCTCTGTGGTCCACAAATCCCGGGAGGACTTTTGTCCTCCAGCTCCCAAGATTGTGTTGGGTAACCCATCCTCCAAAGCTCATGTTGCAATCTCCATCCTTCCTGGAAATTATCCCCTCTCAGATGATCTTCAGAAGAAACTAGACCACCACCTTCGAAAGAGGCGAATCCAACACTTGTGGGGCCTGCCCCGCAGAGTCTATGCATCCCTGTCACTGATACGTCCTCTGGAAAAAATTCCTGAGACCTCAGAGTCAAAGAGCAGTCATGGGCTCTCAAGAAAGTCTTTGGATAAGAGTCAGAGCACCAAAGATATAAATAAGGGGGGTCGAGCCAACCCAGAAACATCCATGAACTGAGCTCAGGAATGCTTCCTCTAAAGATGGGAGTGAGGAAGGCACAGAGAGATGGTACCAAGGTTGAGCAAAATCGTCATGTGCTGAGTGACCGAGATAATGTTCTGGGGTCTGCCTCAAGGAAGGACCTAGAACGTCACTTGCAGAGTCCATCAGGTGGAACTCCAAGTACCTCAATGGTGAATTCACTACAGAAACAACTTGAAAATGCCTTGAACTCCCACCTGAGCAAGAAGTTTCAGGAAATCAGTGAGGGTCAGATTCCTGGCACTGTGTATAGATCATGGCATTCTATCAAGTTGGCATTGCCTGTAAGTGAGAAATCCACCAGACAAACGAGTCACAAACCTTTGGCACCAACCAGGACGGACAGCTCTGTCAATACTACCCAGGCTATTTCCTTCCTCGATGCTGGCAAGAAGAAGATGATGGAAGACCACATTACACTGTTTCATAAGAGGTTGATATATGGCCTTCCCAACAGGGTTCAGGAATCCCTAGAGATCTTTAATGAAAAAGATTCATATCACTCCTTTTCTCACTCCAAGTTTCCTTTTTCTGCCACCCATATTTCTGGGGTGGATTCTAAACAGAGCATGTCCAAGACCAATGGAGGAAGATATAGTGCTTTTCATGGAGACAAAGAGAAAAACAAAAATGCAACTCAAAGTCTAGATCATCCTCTCCTTGCCACCTCAGTCGTGGTCAAGAAAGAACCGGCAATCCTGACACAAACAGTCTTTGAGATCAAGCATAAGCATGTAGAGGACCTTCCCAGAATAAAGGATGGCAAACCATCTGTTCTGCCCCAGACACAGAGCATTATAGGCAAAGCTTATCAGAAACCACCTGTAGCAGCCAATAGATGCAGCCCAAAGCTGCTCATGAGGCAAGCTGGGGTTGGACCTCAGGAAACAGGACCTAAGAGACTGAGTTCCAGCTACAGTGTAGCAAGGCCTCAGGGCAATCGGATGCCCTGGGGAAGTTCTTCCATGTACACACACACACACACACACACACACAAAA
>NW_026013595.1:0-2552 GCF_001458135.2 Marmota marmota marmota | reverse complement strand
TAGGTGGGTACTGAGAGCTCACTAGTGGTTAATCAGGGTGGTTTCTCTGTGGACTGTGCTACCTGGTGTGATGCATCAAACTTTGGAAACTATAGAGGCCATACTAAAGGCAGCAACATAGTCAGCATTTGGCACAAATTCACATTAGACATTTGGTTGTGCAGAAGCTTAAATGAAGGCTTTTGAAGCCAAGAGAGAAAATGTCCTAACTACAGCTAGATGGGAGGAACAAGTTCAAGAGATGTCCTGCTCAGCACAGTAACTATATATAGTTAATGATACAGTGTATTATTGAAAAAAGGCAGAAAGAGCTGATATTATGTGCTCCACCACAAAAGTTACAGCTTTGTGAGGTTTCATGTTATCTAGCTCCATGGAACCAGTTAGAAAGAGTCATCCCACAAGGTGCATTTGCTTCATCATATTATGCAGTGCACAGTAAGTGAAGACCAGGTTATCTGTTAGTTTGAAAAGTGGAGTCACTTTCTGGAGGGAATGGAGATACTAGTGCCATCTTTAGAGACCTAGAGGGCTTGAGGCCCTCATCCCCATTCTATCTCCAGTTGCGAAGACAAAGTCTGTGTTTGGGGATAAGAGAAGACTGCTGAAAATGCAGCCACCTCGTGTTCCTGAAGCTGGCTTCTTGTGCAGTTTGGTCACTGGAGCAGATGACACAAACTGCTGGTCGAGAAACGCAGCCAGCCATCCGAACAAGAGCTCTTTTCCACTCCTCAGAAATGAGCAAGTTAGAAGAATTTCTTAGACGGCCCCTCCCCTGGTACAGACCACGGCTGCCTCTCTCCCGAGGCTGGGTGCAGTCCTCCCCAAGGCTGCTTCTGCCTTTGGCTCTTCTCTTGGCCCTATCTGCCCGCTCCCCCTTCAGCCCTGTCTAGGGAGCCCTGCTCTTCTCCTTAGCCCTGCAAGCACAGTCAGAAACCTTTCTGAGGAACCCCACCTACAGCAGAAGCAAGGAAGGGTGATGAGGTGCACGATGGGTGTGCATGTCTGTTCCTCTAGACTCGGATTCAGTACTTCAGTGATATTTCAATTTTTCTAACAGAATATCTGAAAATAGAACTATTGAATAAAAAGCATTATTTTTTAAGGCCAAGGATATAGCATGTCAAACTATGTGCATGAGGCCCTACCTGCATCTGGCCTCATCAGCACCATGAGTGTGCACACACCCACACACATACGCACACACTCAACCAACTATTGTTAACTTAGTTTCCACCTCAATCTATTTGAAGTAGTTTAGCCATCAGTTTGCAGAACTTTGACAGGTATTATTCATGTTTTCTAATTAAGAAAGAGCATAGCAGTATTTACCAAAGTAAAAACTCGTCAAAGTATAATTCTGCATCTAATTTTTAAAGCTCCATGTCCAACTTAATCCATTTACCTGCAAATGCCATGATTTTATTCTCTTTTATTGCTGAGTAATATTTCATTGTGTATATATACCACATTTTCTTTATCCATTCATCTACTGAAGGGCATCTAGGTTGGTTCCACAGTTTAGTTATTGTGAATTGTGCTGCAATAAACATTGATGTGGCTGTGTCCTGTAGTCATACTGTTTTTAAGTCCTTTGGGTAAGGGAGAGGGTTAGCTGGGTCAAAAGGTGGTTCCATTCCCAGTTTTCCAAGGAATCTCCATACTGCTTTCCATATTGGCTGCACCAATTTGCAGTCCCACCAGCAATGTATGAGTGTACCTTTTTCCCCACATCCTCGCCAACATTTACTGTTGTTTGTATTCTTAATAATTGCCATCAAATATAATGCTAAGTGAAGTTGGCCAATCCCCCCAAAACAAATGCTGCATGTTTTCTCTGGTATAAGGAGGCTGATTCATAGTGGGGTTGGGAGCGGGAGCATGGGAGGATTAGACGAGCATGGGAGGATTAGACAAACTCTAGATAGGGCAGAGGGGTGGGAGGGAAGGGAGGGGACATGGGGGTAGAAATGAGGGTGGAATGAGATGGACATCATTACCATGAGTACATGTAAGAAGACACAAATGTGTGAATATACTTTATATACATCCAGAGATATGAAAAATTGTGCTCTATGTGTGTAATAAGAATTGTAATGCATTCCACTGTCATATATAACACATTAGAATAAAAAAATAAAAAAAGCTCCATGTTGATTTGATGTGCTCTTTCCTGCATTTTCTTTAGGCAATAACCCCTCCCCAAATTTGCTGTTTGTGACACATATTTATCCTTTAGGGGTCACACATCCTTCAAATGTTCCATTTAGTTCTTAGACCTGAAATGGCACGGCTTTCGTCCCTCCTCAGCGTTACCTTCTGATTGCCCCTAGACAAGGCACTTGTCGAAATGTATATGGTTCTTTACTGAAAAATAGGAAGTACAGAACAAGTGGCTTGCTCCAAACACCAGTGTCCACACAAGTATTGTCTTACTTGTAAGGCAATTAAAAGCTGTAAGAGCAGTATCCTATTTCAGCTTTCAGATTCCAACACATTTCTATCCTCTCTGTATTGAGACCATGTTTTTTTTTTTTTTGCATCAATTTATG
>NW_026013594.1:0-2552 GCF_001458135.2 Marmota marmota marmota | reverse complement strand
GTTAATTTTTGCTTTATATATTTTAAAGCTCTGTTATTGAGTACAGGAACATTAATTATGTCATATCTGTCTTCAGGATTTCTATTTGTGGTAATACTTTTCAAGTTTATTTTATCTGATATTAATTCAGCAGTTCCAACTTTTCATTCTTTATTTTTTCATTATTATTTTCCTGATTTTTAATTTTCAATATATCTGTATCTTTACATTTAAAGCACATCACTTGTAGACATGATTAGATCTTGATTTTTTTAACCCATTCTGATAATCTCTGCCTTTCAACTGGGGTTTTAATTCATTCTGTTCAGTGTAATATTGATATATTTGGATTTAGGCCTCGTATTTGCTCTTTGTTTCCTGTTTGTACCATCTGGCCTGTGCTCTAAATCTTATTATACATAGAGTTAGTTTCACATAACTATGCACACAGACTCTAAAATTAACATTGCTTCTACCACATGTCTCTTCTATTTGGGGCAGCTCTCTGAGGTCAAGGTAAATTTCCTTGAAGCTTACTAGCCCTTGACTCAAGCCTCAAAATCTCTGGGAAGTGACACAACACAGTGAAACATCACAGGTCCCCTTTGACTTGTGAAAGCTTTCTACCATAGACAGAATTCTCTATATAACAAAGGAAAAGAGTTACACCTACGATTGTTTACAGATGTGGAGATTTTCCTAACCAGGTGTGAGTGTGACCCTCTATCACCTCACTGCCCTACCTGGGGGACAGGGCTGGCAAATTTGCAGAAGCCAGGGAGCGCGAAAGCAATCCTGTTTCCTTCATTTTGAAAAATTCACATATTAGAAGTTCTCTGGTGGGCTGAGTTGACCGAGTCTGGGGTCAGCTGGCAGGAAAGTACTCCAAGTAGATCCTTCCACCTCCCTAAAATGTCCCATAGAGAGGCCAGGAGAAGCAGCATATGCAGTCAGAAAACAAAAGAACTTAGTCTTCCCCAAGTGTGGACTCCCCCTAGTGATTGACATGGAAGACACAGATGAAGCATGGGGTCTGCTCAGGCAGGACCCTGAGTTTTTGTTCCTTCCCCTCTTTTCCAGCACCAAGCTCCTTCAGACTGGGAGAGCTGGAGAGAATTCTTGGGCAAACACAGTGAGAAGTCCTGAAAGAAACAAGACTGCCTGTGAACTTGCCTGTGGGAGTGGTGTACGGATTACTTAGAACACTACAAATAGTCATATTTGTCTAAAGCACATTTTAGTGTAGCAGGAGTCAAAGTCATTTTCAAAGTCAAAGAAATGTTATCAGTCTCTTCCTCATCTGCCAATCATATACCCAGACACACCCAACACAAGGACATATGTTCAATGCTTAGCTGCCTTTCTCCCTCCTCTTCCATCCCTCCATGCTTTGCCTTCCTCCCAGGTGGACAGGCAATGGAAGTACTGACTGTGACCAGTCAAAGACAGGAAGGTGAGTCTGAAAGAAACTGGTGCTTTCTCTAGTAGCTTGGCTTCTCCTTCAAAGAACCTTCTAAACTTCCCCCACTCCATTCCTCCCACTCAATGAAGAACAGTAAAGTTCAAATTCTGCACAGAGAATCTTGGTGCATAAAAAAAAAAAAAAATCTGGCCTCCCCTTTTCATTAAGCAATCCAAGAAAAGGATTATGCATTTGCTTGAGTTGGTTGGGTTTTGTATCAGGGCTTTGAGCTAGGAGAAAAGGTGAGAGTGAAATCACACATATTTACATTTGGTTTGTATAAGCCAGTTTCATCTGGAAAAGTCAGTACTGCTACACTAGAATTTTTTTCCAACTCCAAAGGGGTGAAATATTTGTAGCTCAGTACCCAGGGATGTGAATTGTGCCTTCCATTTCATCATTTTATTGTTTCATTTGAGCATCTTTGTTACAATATAAATATATGTATCTATTTTGACATAGAAGATAATCCATCCAACATTCCATCCCACACAACAGCAGACTTACATAATTTTACTCTTGACAACATCTCTATGGCACCAACTAGAAAGTTTTTATGTTTACCCAGGGAAGAATATCAATTAAAAGTAAAATGTTCTTGAAAAAATTTTTTGAAGCCAAATAGCACAAGGCATACCAGAGATCTTCCTGCTGCTAAAATTATGATTTTGTTTTCAGATCAGGCAAAGTATCCAGAAATAAATTTCAATACCCTTCTTGATGTTTTGCTGAAGCAAGGCTTAGTGGCATAATTGCAGGAAGACAGCCCAAAGGCAAGTCCTTTTCTAACAACACTGCCTGCTTTCCAGCTATGGGGCTGCCCTGAGCAGCAGAGTGATAGAAACGGCCTCTTGTCACTGCCCAAACCTCTTCCCATGCCAGACTCCTACAAGTGGAACCCTAAGGCAGCATACATGGCCTGAATATATCAAAAGCCTTTTATGCCCTGATGCCCACATTGCTCCTCCCACTGCCCACCCAGGACCTTCCACTGTCCCTGTTGTAACATCTGTGTGAAGGTGAGTACTCCTCCTCCCTGTCCAACCACCAACTCATTCCTGGGCACCTGATCAGGACCAGGAACCCCACAGCATAAGTGGGCCGGAGGGGG
>NW_026013593.1:0-2552 GCF_001458135.2 Marmota marmota marmota | reverse complement strand
CTCACCCTCTTGCTCCAGGAAGAAAAGGCAAGATTGGAACATAAGAGGAATATTTTTAAAACCCACAGTTTTTCTTTCAAGACTAGCGACATCTCCATCATTATGGCTTCTAAACCAGGTCCTCAGGGACTCCTGAGAAGGTGCAGGCTCTGTGGAGAACACAGGTCCCTAAGGGATACCTGAAACTGGGTGCTTTTTCTCAGTCCTTTTGGTACAAAAATAACTGTCTCTCTGATATTGGCCTTGATGCATGGTTCCCACGTCCCCTCTCTTTTTTTTCCCCACCAGACTTGGGAGCCATTTGCGGAATTCAGTCTAATTTAGACTTGAGACAAGACAACCTGCTCCTTCCCCCATGGAATTTATCAAGGGAGACTGGGACAATTATGAAGGAAATTTCCGTTTCCTGCCATCTCTTCCTGTGTCACTTTCCCTCCTCCATCCCTAGGGCACATCTTCTATCCTCCTAGAGCTGCAACCCTTCTCTTTCTCAGGAATTGCTCATCACCCCTGCCACTCAAGCTGGAGACTCTCCATGTTGGATGCTTAGAACTTTAAAGGTTGAATGAAGTCATCCAATTTAACTTCCTCATTTAGCAAATAAGAAAATGGAGTCCTAAGACACTAAGGGAAGCCAAGGTCACAAAGCTAATCAGCACTGAGGCTGGGACCAGATGCCAACCTCCTGACCCTTGAGGCGATGACCTCAGCCAACATGAGATTCTGTCCTCCTACTCCTGGGGAATTCCATCTTTCCTGTTTTGGTCACCCTGCGGGACATCTGATCTTCTGCTCCCCTAAGCCTCATGAGTCAGAAATTCTGACTTTGGTGCTTTCTCACTCGCTTCTCAAGCATCAAATTCTGGAGCAGTACTTGAATTCTCCTGTAGGCATAAAAGTTGTGAAATTCTCCACCTTCTTATTATTTATCAGAATGATAGACAGGTGTCACCAACCAGGTTGATCTCTGAAGAGGTGCTGGTTGCTGCACCTTACTTGCAGTTTCTCACTTAATTCTCACAACCATCTGTGAAGGAGGTGGGAAGCTGTCCTTATTTTACAGATGAAGAAATTGAACCTTGAAGGGTATGCGGAAGTTGGCCAAGACAAACCCAGGAAGAAGAGGAACCAGGAGTTCAACCCCTGACAACCCACTCTAGTACCGTGAAACCTTCTAGACTCGAGGTACTAATTCTCTCTTCTCTTCTCTTCCCTTCCCTTCCTTTCTCCTCTCCTCCCTCTCCTTGTTCTTTGTGTGTGTGCAGACGCACATGCAGAGTGCTAGGAATCAATGGATATCACCTTGTGCATACTAGGCATGTACCCTATCACTAAGCTACATCTCCAGTCCTAAAGCATTGTCCCATACCAGCCACCTCAGTGTTACCTGGGAACTTTAGAAATGCAGATTATCAGCCATACCCCCAGATCTACTGAATCAGAAACTGGTGAGGGGGCTGCTTTAGGGGCTTGCACACTGCGGGTCTCTAAGTTCCCTCCCCATGTGATTCTCATGCCTGCTAAAGCCCGAGAGCCAAAGTGCAAGACTATGTGACTGTCTCTTCGGGGGTACTCAATGCCCCTAGAATCATTGCACTGAATCAGTTGAATAAATCTCCACGGCGTGAAAAGCACTTTACTCTATTTTACAATGATAAACCCTTGGGAGACCTTCCAACAAATAGAACATGCAAATAGAACATGGAGAGACTGAGCCAGGGCTGACCCCAGCAGGCTTCACTGTAAGCAATTCTTTCTCCTTATTAGGTACCTAGTCTCTCCTGGGCCACATCTGAAGATAAATAGCCAAAGTCCTAAAATAAATGAGAGGCACACTCTCTTCAGATAGATCAATAATGTTCTCCACTCTGGCATGGACCTTCTCTGCAGACTGGGAACAGATCCCTGTCAGTACTTATTTTAGCAAGGCTGTGGAATCTTCTCTGCCCCATCTTAAACAGTCTAGTTCTTATCCACCATCTGGGCACTAGAAATAAATGATCTCTTGTGTGGAGAGACGGTGGAGTTTACTGTTGCCCCGAGTAGCCTGGCTTGAAGATATTAAAATCTATTGGGACATTTGTCATGCCATCGATCAGTTTGCATACCTGCGGGGGGATGCAGCTCCTGGCAGAATAGTCCTAACACACTGGAGACCAGAGCCAAGGAGCAGGCAGTGTTCGTTCCACATCATAAACAGGTGTGCCAGGGATTTGATGAGAGGCAGCCTCATTTAGTCCAAGGGAGTCTTAAAATAAATTTTTTATCAGATGAGTAAATTCCTCTCTTATCGCCTCTCTCCAAGGCCACAGGGAGAAACTGATGTGAGAGAAATGCTTTAGAATACTCATTTTGGAAAAATGTGTATCTGATGACAGTGAAAGGGAGGTCATTAGGGTGAAGGTGGGGGTCTGTGGAGAGAGAATAAGAGGGTAAGGGGAGGTATTGGGGAGTGACCTTGATCAAACTATGGTACACACACATAGAGTTTGCCATGATGAAACCCACTATTCTGTAATATGTGTCAATAATAAAGGAAAAATGTGTCTGAA
>NW_026013592.1:0-2552 GCF_001458135.2 Marmota marmota marmota | reverse complement strand
AACCCTCCTCTTGCCCGTCCTGGGGGTTTCCCCGTGGCTCCACCATTTTGGCTCCTTACAGCACCACTCAAAGCCCCCCAGGTAAGATCTCTGCCCCAACCAGGTCCCAGAGGTGGCCAGGGGCAGCCACCTCCATGTCTCAGTTGTCCGTGGCCTTCATCTCTCCCTAAGTCCTAAGGCCCTCACTCTGATGTCACACTGGCTGGCTCAGGCTGGATGGCTGTGCCACCTTGCCAGCCATTTTCTCAGCCTGCCTCCCAGGGACAGCAAATCATTCCTTCAAAAACTGTCCCCTCACTCACCATCCTGCTCCAGAGCAAAGTGATCCTCTGGCTGGCTGCCACGGCCCAAGCCTTCGCTGACTGGTCCCCTGTGGCCACCACTGCTCCCACTCTTTTTGAAGGCAGCCCCCCAAATCCAGGAGGTCTTGGCAGACTCCTTAACTCCTACCCAGATTTCACCCCCACATCCACAGCTGGGGCCCAGCTGCTTTGCACCCCCAGATCCTCAATTCACCTTAGATTTTCTGAAATTCTAGGAAGAGTCTGGTGTCACCTTTGCCTACTCTTCTGTAAGTGTCGCCGACCCTCCTTCCTGAGGTCCAGTCTTTCCCATGGGATCTCTCAGGCACCCTGCAGGGACTCATCTGCAGTTTCCTCAATTTGATGATGTGGCACTGGAAGCCAAGAACCAGCTCCACAGTCAATTCCAAGAAAACACAAAAATGCACACAAATATTTTCCATGAGAGACTTCCCAGCAAAAAACCGATTCAGGGATCAGAGGCCAAAAGAAAAAGAAAAGAAAAAAAGTCAATTTCCCTCTCCTAAGAAGTCTCACATGTTTTTCAATTTTTATTTTATTAAGATTTGTAAGCCAGGTGTCATGGTGCATGCCTGTAATTCCAGTGGCTCTGAAGGCTAAGGCAGGAGGATTGCAAATTGGAGGCTAACCTCAGCCAAATTGGGGCTCTAAGCAACTCAGCGAGACCCTGTCTCTGAGTAAAATGCAAAAGAGGGTTGGGGACGGGGCTCAGGGGTTAACTGTCCCTGAGTTCAATCCCCAGTGCCTTCCTCCCCAAATTGGCAATACTGCAGGTTGAACCCAGAAACAGTCATTCTACCCATAACTGTTTTGAGACAGGGTCTCACTTATTTGCCAAGGCTGTCCTTGAACTTGTAATCATCGAACTAACTGCTCCTTGACTGAACAAGTGGTTTGGTGTAGAAATGTCATTTTTAGAATCTTATTCGCTAAGAACAACTGCTAAAATATGTGCAGATAATTGCCCAAGGATATTCACTTCGATGCTAACTGTGACTGAGAAAGGACTGAAATGTCCACCAGAAGACAATTGGCTAAAATCAACACTTCTTTATCCTTGCAGTGCAGGTTCCTGCTAAGAAATTTGAGGCAGGATTACTCTGTGGCATGTTAACTGTCCTTGAAATATTCTTATAAGACATGAAAGTTTAGATATCATTTTGATTGTAAGTGTTGTTGTTATTGTTTATTATTATTATTATTATTATTATTATTATTATTATTATTATTATTATTTGGTACTAGGGATTTAACTCAGGATCACTTAACCTCTGAGCCATGCCCCCAGCCCTTTTTCTATTTTATTTAGAGACAGGGTCTCACTGAGTTGCTTAGGGCCTCACTAAGTTGCTGAGGCTGGCCTCCAATTTGTGATCCTCCTGCCTTGGCCTCCTGAGCTGCTGGGATGACAGGCTTGAGCCTCTGCACTCAGCTATAATTTTAAACATTTGCACACTGAAAATTCAGAAGAAATGATTTTGAAACAGTCATTTTCCCACAGAAGAATACTCTGCATACATGAAAACTTCCTGCAGAGGTACCCAACGGGAGGCAGGGCCCTTACCTTGGTCGGTTTTGATGGTGGTGGGGTTGAAGGCCTTCCCCAGGATGGTTTCACAGATGTTGCTTGAGATGGAGAGGGAAAAGCCAGAGCCCAGGCCATGCCCTTTATAATGAAGCTCATCCAAAAGGAGGACGATCAAGCCCACCACAAAAAACTGCAGAATTAAAATAAATTAATTAATAAAAGTGGACTCTGCATTACTGGCCCCAGCGCCCTGGTTCCTTCCATCTTCAATGTCAGGGTTCTCTGCTATGAGGGCCAAATAGGAGACCCTTCTCAATCAGCCTCACGGGAATTCAGAAGCCAAAGCCAGGGTCTTTTGATTCTCTATTATTTATTTAAATCTATTTTTTAGTTGGAGGTGGACACAACATCTTTATTTTATTTTTATGGGGTGCTGAGGATGGAGCCCAAGGCCTCGCATATGCCAGGTGAGCCTCTACCCCTGAGCCCCAGCCCCAATATTTTTTTTGTTTCTTAATTGTTTTGGGGTTTGCAGGTGGACAGCATGCCTTTATTGATTTCAATATTTCTCGTTGTAGATGGGCGCAGTGTCTTTATTTGATTGATTTCTTTTTGGGCGGTGACCAGCCTCTAACCCGGGGCCTTACCCTGCTCAGGCCAGTGTTTAGCCTTGAGCACAGCCCTGAGCCTGGCCTGGCCCC
>NW_026013591.1:0-2552 GCF_001458135.2 Marmota marmota marmota | reverse complement strand
TGAGAGTGTGCTGTATTTTGTCACATGCTGTTTTTTGCATCTATTGAGATCATATGATTCTTGTTTTCTAGTCTAGTCATATGATGATTTACATTTATTGATTTCTGCATATTAAACCAACCTTGGATGCTTGGGATGAACCCCACTTGATCATGGTGAACTATGTTTTTAATATTTTTTGTATGCAATTTGTCAGAATTTTATTGAGAATTTTTACATGTATGTTCATCAGGGATATTGGTCTGAAGTTTTCTTTTCTTAAAGGGTCTTTGTCTGGTTTTGGTATCAGGGTGATGTTAGTCTCATAGAATGAGTTTAGAAGGCTTCCCTCTTTTCCTGTTTCATGGAATACTATGAGAAGTATGGTATTAATTCTTCTTTGAAAGTCTCGTTGAATTTAGCAAAGAATATGTCTGGTCCTGGACTTTTCTTGGTTGGTAGGCTTTTTTAATATATTTTCATTAGTTTTAGATAGGCACAATGCCTTTAGTTTATTTTTTATGTGATGCTGATAATCAAACCCAGTGCCTCACACATGGCAGGCAAGCACTCTACCACACAACCCCAGACTGGTTGGTAGGCTTTAGATGGTGTTTTCTATTTCATTACTTGCAGTTAATCTATTTAAATTGTGTATGAGCTCCTCATTCAGTTTGAATAGGTCTTATGACTCTAGGAATTTGTTTATGTATTCTATATTTTCTATTTTTTTGGAGTACAAATTGTCAAAGTAGTTTCTAATTTCCTTCAGCATTTTAGACATGTCTGTTGTGATATTACCTGCTTCATCTTCTTTTTTAGTAATCTTAGTTTTCTTTTTCTCTTCGTTAGCATGGCCAAGGGTTTATGTATTTTATTTATTGTTTCAAAGAACCAACTTTGTGTTTTGTCAATTTTTCAATTTTTTTTCCTTTAGAGTTCATTGATTTCAGCTCTGATTTTATTTTATTTTTTTATTTGTTGCTCAAAACACTACAATGATCTTGGCATATCATATTTCATACATTTGATTCAAGTGGGTTATGAATTCTTATTTTTACCTGCGTGTACAGATTGCAGAATCACATTGGTTATACATCCACGTTTATACATACTTCCATACTAGTGTCTGTTGTATTCTGCTGCCTTTCCTGATTTTCATTAGTTTCTGTCTTCTATTGCCTTTGGTATTGATTTGTTCTTCTTTTTCTCAGGCTTTGAGATGTAGTGTTAGGTCCTTTATTCGTGCACAGTGCAGTAAACTTTCCTCTTAGTACTGCCTTCCTAGTGTCCCAGAGATTTTGATATGTTTTATCAGCGTTCTCATTTACCTTTAACAATTTTTTTTTATTTCATCCTTGATTTATTTGACTATCCATTCCTCATTAATTAATGTATAATGTAGTCTCCCTTTGGTAGAGTAGCTTCTGTTTTTTACTTGAGCGCTGATTTCTAATTTCTTCCATTTTAATATGATAGAATGCAGGGTAATTTCTTTGCTTTTTTTGTATTTACTAAGAATTGCTTTGCAGTGTAAGATATGGTCTATTTTAGAGAAGAAGACAAGTGCTGCTGAAAAGAAAGTATATTTACTCGTTAATGGATACAATATTCTATATATTTCTATTAAGTATAAATTATTGTTTGTATTATTGTATGGTTTCTTTTTAAAAAATATTTATTTTTACTTCTTAGAACTTTATTTATTTTATTTTATTTTATATGCTGTGCTGAGAATTGATCCCAGTTCCTCATACATGCTAGGCAAGTGCTCTACCATGGAGCCACAACCCAAGCCCCTCTATAGTTTTTTCATTTAGTTTTTGTTTAGAATGACTGTCTAATAGTGAGAGAGGTGTGTTAAAGTCACCCAGTATTATTGTGTTATGGTCTATTTTACTATTGAAATAGAGAAGGATTTGTTTGATACATGCAGACGTCCATTGTTTGGGACACAAATGTTTATAATTGTTATGTCCTCCTCATATATACTTCTCTTAAGAAGTATGAAATATCCTTCTTTGTCTCTTCCAATTAAATTTGGCTTGAAGTCTACTTTATCTGAGATGAGCATGGAAACACCAGCTTGTTTACACAATTAATGTGATGTTTTTTCCCATCTTTTCACCCTCAGCCTGTGGATGTCTTTCCCCATGAAATGAATCTGCCAGTCTGCATATTCTGATTGATGAGTTCAGGCTGTTAATATTCAAGTTTATTATTGAGATATGATCTGGGTTCCCACTCTTTTTGAATTATATCTGGTTATTAATGTGACTTAGTTTCTAGTTTGGTTGACTATTTATTTAGTGTAGATCCTCCCTTTCCTGTTTTGTTTTTTTTTTTAATTCATCCTCATGAAATATTTTGTTGAGAATGTTGTGTGGTGTGGGCATTCTAGTCGTAAATTATTTAGTTTTTGTTTATCACGGGGAACATATATCTGGCAGGGCTCTGAATGACATTCGTTGATGAACATCTCCCATCGAGGTGCCCTATGGCCCTCAGGACCCTCGCAGTGGAAGCTGCTGTCCGTGTTCACACACATGCCTGCGTGCACACAAGGATTGCTG
>NW_026013590.1:0-2552 GCF_001458135.2 Marmota marmota marmota | reverse complement strand
ATCCCTGTAGGGTTACACGAAGTGAAACCTAAAAAAATTTCCTTGCCTCTGCTTAGGGCTATTTCAACAGGGAACAAATCATAGAGAGTATACTGAGACCTAATTGTGTGAGTCAAGTTGCAGGAAGCTAGCACAAACAGTGTTTGAATTAGAGTTCAAAATGCATGAAACCCTATTTGAGAAAAAGGAGGGAAAACTAAAAATTCAAAGTGTTCCTGTAAACGAATGCTTCAAACTAGAAGAATAAAATTTTACAGACTATGTGTGAATGGAGTACTGATTATTCCCTTCAAGTATCAATGAGATCAGTTGAAAAAATCTTTGTTGAGATTCCAGTAACCTCGTAGTTCTTTAGATGCTTTGCCAAGGCTTTCAAATGAAAGTGTATTTTTATCACCTCTGCTTAGGGCTACTTCAACAGGAAACAAAATGTACGGAGCACATTGAGAAATAATTAAGTGAGTCAACTTTCAAGCAAGTAACACAAACCGTGTTTGATTTAGTTTTCCAAATGCATGTATCCATATAGGGGAAAAGAAAGTGAAACCTAAAAATTCAAAGTAATTCTGCAAACGAAGGATTCAACCTAGAAGAACAAAATTTGGGGGACCAAGTGCCCATGGAGTACTGATAATTCCCTCCAAGTATCAACAAGTTTGGGTGTAAAAACCTTTGCTGAGATTCCATTAAACTCAGAGTTCTGTAGAAGCTTTGAAAATGCATTCAAATGAAAGAGTATTTTCCTCACGCGTCCTTATCGCTATGTCAATAGGGAACAAACCAAAGAGACCACACTGAGAAATAATTGAGAAAGTGAAGTTTCAAGCAGCTAGCAAAAACCATGTTTGATTTATATTTCCAAATGCATGTATCCCTATAGGGAAAAACAAAGTTAAACCAAAAAAAAATTAAAGTGTTCCTGCAAACGAAGGATTCAACCTTGAAGAACAAAATTGGGGGTACCAACTGCGAGTATATAAATAGAGTATCAATCATTATTTGCTAGTATCAATGAGATTTGGTGAAAAAATATTTGCTGAGATTCCAGTGAACTCAGAGTTCTGTGGATACTTTGCAAATGCTTTCAAATGAAAGTGTATTTTCCTTGCTGCTGCTTAGCAATACTTCAACAGGGAACAAACCATAGAGAGTTCACTGAAAACTCATTGAGTGAATCAAGATTCTAGCAGGTATCACAAACCGTGTTTTATTTAGAGTTCCAAATGCATGTATCCCTATAAGGGAAAACAAATTGAAACCTAAAGATTCAAAGTGTTTCTTCAAACAAATTCTTCAACCTAGAAACACGAAATTTGGGGCACCAGTGTTAATGGAATACAGATCATTCCCTCCAAGTATAAACAAGATCGGTGAAAAAAAAAAAAAAACTTGCTGAGATTCCAGTAAACATGGAGTTCTGTGGAAACTTTGCAAATGCTTTATTTTGAGAGTATTTTCATAACCTCTGCTTAGGGCTATTTCAACAGGGAACAAAGCATAGAGTGCACTAAGAACTAATTGAGTGAGTCAATTTTCAAGCAGCTAGCATAAACCATGTTTGATTCAGAGTTCCAAATGCATGTATCTCCATAGGGGAAAACGAATAGAAAACTAAATATTCAAAGTGTCCTGCAAAAGAATGCTTCAACCTAGAGAAATGAAATTTGGAAGACCAGTGTTTCTGGAGTACTGATCATTCCCTCCAAGTATCAACAAGTTTGGGTGAAAAAATATTTGCTGAGATCCAGTAAACTCACAGTTCTGTGGAAGCTTTGCCAATGCATTCACATGAAAGAGTATTTTTCTCGCCTCTGCTTAGGGCTTTGTCAATAGGGAACAAACTATAGAGAGCCCACTGAGAAATAATTGAGAGATTCAAGTTTCAAGCAGCTAGCACAAACCATGTTTGATTTTGAGTTCCAAATGCATATATCCCTATAGGGGAAAACAAAGTGAAACCTAAAAATTCAAAGTGTTCCTGCAAATGAATGCTTCAAAGTGGAAGAAAAATATTGAGGGGGAATGCGAATGTAGTACAGATCATTCCATTCAAGTATCAATATGATCGGGTGAAAAATTCTTTGCTGAGATTCCAGTAAACTCGGAGTACTGTGGAAGCCTTACAAATGCTTTCAAATGAAAGTGTATTTTCCTCTCCTCTGCTTTTGTATACTTCAACAGGAAAAAAAATCATACAGTGCACACTGGAAACTAATTGAGTGCATCAAGTTTAAAGAAGATAGGAGAAACCATGTTTGATTTAGAGTTCCAAATGCATGTATCCCTATAGGGGAAAGTGAAGTGAAACCTAAAAATTCAAAGTGTTTCTGCAAATGAATGCTTCAACCTAGAAGAACGAAATTTGACGGACCAAGTGCAAATGGGGTAGCAATCATTCCCTCCAAGTATCATCAAGTTCAGGTGAAAAAATGTTAACTGAAATTCTAGTGAACTCAGAGTTTTTTGGAAGCTTTGCAAATGCTTTCAAATGAAAGTGTATTTTCCTTGCCGCTGCTTAGGGATACTTCAACAGGGAACAAAGCATACAGAGC
>NW_026013589.1:0-2553 GCF_001458135.2 Marmota marmota marmota | reverse complement strand
TTTTTTTTTTTTTTTTTTTTTTTTTTTGCTGTGGGGAATCTTATGGAAGAGGGAGAGTGAGGAGTTCCCCCTCATTATTTCTTAATCTTCCTTCAGGAGGAAATTGCTACAGTTGTGTTCACTGCCCTTGGAACTGTCATGTTTAAGCAGGCTAGGGAATTTTTTTTCTCCCAAATAGTATACTCAGTCAGCCAGTCCTAATTACTTCCATTTCATTGCGTTTTCCAGAATCCTAATGAGGTGTGGCCTGGTGGTGTGAGCACAGGGCCCAGCATGAGGAGTCTCAAATTCTAGTTGCAGATGCTAGATGCCTCTTTCTAGTAGAGGCCAAATCTCTTAACCTCTTCTGTAGTGCTGTTAATGGAGTTAATAATATTTATTTAGCTCATAATGGTAGCAGGAGGATTAACTAGTTCATGTTGGCTAAAAAGGCTTTCAGGAAAAGAAAAAGTTTTTGTGCATTCATTTTCAAATGCAAATTCTTATTAATAGGAGGCACCTGCTCTATTATAGAAATTAAGCACTTTATGGAAATCTTGCTGGCTGTATGAGAAGGAAAATTCTTCAGTTCTGTGTTATGAGCTCTGTAGAAAATGTAGCTACTGTCAGCTGTAGTTTCCAACTTGGGTATCTGTTTTCTGCCCATCTAAAAATAATTCCTCTCCTTTATAGTTTCTCTAAGGTTTAGTAATTTCTCTCTCTCCTGCAACCTTTTATATTTACTGTTACTGGTGCAGAATGACTATTGTGTTTCAGCTATGGGGAGAAATGATCCCTTTTTATAATAGCCTGTTAAACATTCTGGAAATCTTTGTGATAAAAGGTTCCACACAAATACAAGGAGCATTAGTAATTGTTCTGGAGGTGCACTGCATAACTGCATTACAGATTGCTAATACTGTGACACTCTCAAGCTGCTGATATTAGCCATTTTGTGAGGTATAATTGTGCTTTCTTATACAGGGCTGCCAGCACTCTTATTATGTCATATAGTAGTAGCCTTTTGGTTAATCTCTGTGTTCAAAAGGACAAATTCTAATCTGCCATCACCTCTCCTCATCCCTCCATCCTGCATAAAATGAGAAGGTCTGTTAGAATTTTGGAGAATGGGTAGGGGGTTTTAGAGAATGAGTAAACATTTCCGTTACATCCTTGAATCCTCTTATTGCTTTTCATTTGTGGTTCACAAAGTGATGCTAAAGTGTAAGCTCTATCTTGCCTCCAACAGAGATTTGCTGCAGTGCTTGTTTTTGTTGCTAGAAACTGGAGGCTACTGTGGGTTTCCTTCAGTGCCTAATAATTTCCACAGAACCAAGTGGCCTTTATTTAAACTACAGTCATAATTAGAAGGTTGCCAATGTTAAGCAACCATGGAGCCTGAGTTTGAGAAATGTTTATTGTGCCTCATTAAATTTGAAATTAGTACTTAAAAGGTCAGAAATAAATAATCTATTTATATTTTTGTGACAGTAAATATATGTGGATGCTGTGTGTGCACATCTTTGACTACTCATTCCAGTGTACTGAGACACCACTCCGTTTGCCATAGCAGTAATCAAAATCTCTGTGCCAAAAGAGAGCTGTGGAGGGTTTCATTGACCACAAACAAGAAAATGATCTATTATATTGTATCTAATTAGAAAACATCAATATTAGAAGCTAATGCATTTGCTATTTCTAAGATGGTATATTACTTCATTGTCTCTTGCTAGCATGATCGAATATTACAGGCTTGAGCAACAAGCTGGTACAAGGGAAATGAATTTAGACCGATATGCCAAAGGCTATTACCCTTTAATTCTTAAGTAAGCTTGTGGAGGCAACTGGGTTTTAAGTGATGTATAATATAAATAATGGGATTGGGGTTGGAACTGAATTTGGGGTGTTGTTTTGGCCCACAGGCACAGGGCCACCTGTCGCTTTCCCTCCAAATATTTTGAAAGTCTTTTCAGCTGACAAGCCTCGCTCAATAGAACCTGCACTCTGCAGGCAGTCAGGGCTCTGTAGCTGCTAACTACTGGGAATTGAGACACTGATAAAATAGAATTTAGCAGAAAAGAATGGATCAGCTCAGGTTCTGAGAGTGCTGGGTCTTCTCTGAGCCAGAGGAGCTCAATGATTGGCTGGATCCAGGAGAGCTTATACTGTGGATCCCTGGATCTCATTGCTTTGGGGAAGTCTTAGGTGGAGTTTGTATTGCCGTTGGACTAGCTGTATCAAGTTATAGACTTTGGAATTGAAGCCACCTCATAAATCATTGTCAAAGTTCCAGGGAACAAAGCACCTTACTCCTGAAGCCCTTGGGCTATGTGTCCTAGTCCTTGAACTAGGTCTGGAGGACCATCTCCAGTTAGTGTGTACCACATTTTTCCTTTGTCTAACTGCTAGGCTATAGTCTTCTTACCCATTTACTGGAAGTAGCCAAGAATGCCACTCTTAGAAAAACAGGTATGAAGCAGACTGATCTGATGTTATTGTATTATATTTGCTTTCTATCTCAGTAGTAGGTTATGCCAAGACTGGTGCTTCTGTTTTTTTTTTTTTTTTTTTTTT
>NW_026013588.1:0-2553 GCF_001458135.2 Marmota marmota marmota | reverse complement strand
GAGGGGAGGGGGGATAGTAGAGAATAGGAAAGGCATCAGAACACAACAGACACTAGTATGGCAATATGTAAATCAATGGATGTGTAACTGATGTAATTCTGCAATCTGTATATGGGGTAAAAATGGGAGCTCATAACCCACTTGAATCAAAGTGTGAAATATGATATATCAAGAACTATGTAATGTTTTGAACAGCCAACAATAAAAAATTAAAAAAAAAGAATAGGTTTTGGGTTAAGGTTATGGTTATCATGAGGTTTATGTTTAGGTTAGGGTAATGAGTGAGGTTAGAGCTAGGGTTAAGGCTAGGGTTAAGTTTAGGATTTGGGATAGGGTTAAGGTAAGACTTAGGCTTAGGGTAAGTCTTTTATTTAGGTTAAGGGTAAGGGGGCAGGGATTGAGTAAGTTTAGGGCTAGGTTGAGGGTTTGGGTTAGAATAAGGGCTAGGGATAGAGTTAGGGTACGGGTTAGGGCTAGGATTTGGGTTAGGGCTAGGATTTGGGTTAGGGTTTGGGCTAGGGTTATGTTTAGTGTAAGGGTGAGGGTTTGAGCTAGAGTTAAGGCTAGGGCTAGGTCGAGGGTTAGGTTCAGCGTTACATCTAGGGTTAGGATTATGGTAGGTTTAGGATTAGGGTTATGGTAATGGATACGGGGAATTATTAGGGTTAGGGTCAGGGTTAGGGTTTGGTTTAGGTTAGTATTTAGGTTTAGGGCTCAAACTAGCATTAGGGTTAGGGTTAGGGTAATGCTATTCTTTGGTTTAGGGTTCCGGTTAGGTTTAGGATAATTCATAGGGTTTGGGTTAGCAATAGGGTTAGGTTTAGGCCTAGGGTTAGCATTTGAGTACGAGTTATGTTTAGGGTAATAGATAGACTTAGAGCTAAGTTTAGAGCTAGGGTTATGGTTAGGAATAGGTCTTGAGTTAGGGTTAGGGTTAGGGTTAGAACTGGGTTTAGGTTTAAGGTTATGTTTAGCATAAGCGTTAGGTATTGAGCTAGGGTTAGGGCTAGCACAAGGGTTAGGTTTAGGGTTAGGTCTAGGGATAGGATTATGGTAGGGTTAGTGTTAGGTTTCGGGTTAGGGTTAGGGTTAGGGTTAGGGTTAACATTAAGGTTAGGTTCCGAGTAATGAATACAGATAGATATAGGATTAGGGTTATGGTTAGATTTCAGTTTAGGTTTATGGTTAGAGCTATGGTTATGTTTAGGTTTATGCTAAGGATTAGACTTTGAGCAAGGGTTAGGGCTATGTCAAGTGTTACATTTAGGGTATATCTAGGGGTAGTTTTCTGGTTAGTGTTAGGGTTAGCATTAGTGTTTGGGCTAGGATTATCTATAGGTTTAATGTTAGGTTTAGGGTAATGGGTGGGTTTACAGCTAGGTTTAGGGATAGGGTTAAATATAGGGTTAGGGCTAAGGTTAGAGTTTATTTTAGGGATAGGTCTAGGTCTATGTTTAGGGTAAGGGTGAGGCTTTAAGCTATTGTTAGGGTTAGGTTTAGGTTTAGGGTTAGGGTTTAGCTAGGTTTTGGTCTCATATTAGGGCTAGTTTTTGTGTTAGGGTTAAGGCTAAGGTTAGGGAAATGGCTAATGTAAGAACTAGGATTACAATTACGGTTAGTTTTAGGGTTAGAGGTAGGGGTAGTTCTAGTGTTAGGGTTAGGGTGATATTTATAGCTATGGTAAGTGTTAGGATATAAGTCATGGTCAACGTTAGTTTTAGGGTTAGGGTTAGGACTCGAATTAGGGCTAGGGTTACTGTTAGTGTTTGGTTTAAATTTAAGGTTGTGTAGAGGTTGGGTGAGTGTTAGGATCCGAGTCAGATTCAGGGTTATTTTTAAGGTTAGAATTAGGATTCAAATTAGGGCTAGGGTTTGGTCTAGGGGTAGTGTTAGAATTTGGTTTAAGTTAAGGTTAAGGTTTTGGCCTCTTGCTTGCTTTTGTTTTAGTGCTAGGGCTAGGGTTAGGACTAGTTTTATGATTAGCATTAAGGTTAGGTCTAAGGCCATGGTTTGGTTTAGGATTAAGGCTAGATTTAAGGTTAGGATTAGGTATACGTTTTTTTTTTTTTTTTTTTGTTAGGTTTAGGGCAAGAATTAGGGCTAGGGCAAAATTCCAGTCAAGGTTTACAGTTAGGGATAGTTTTAGGGTTAGGTTTAGTGAAAGGGTCAGGTTTAGATCTAGGGATATTATTAGAGTTAGGGTCAGGTTTGGGGTTTGGGTAAGGTAAGGTTTAGGTTTAGGGCTCAAATTAATATTAAGGTTAGAGTTAGGGTTTGGTAAAGGATAGGGGTTAGGTTTAGGGTTCAGGTTAGGTTTAGGGTAATGGATATGGTTAGGTTTTGTGATAGGTTTAGGGTTAGGCTGAAGGTTAGCATTAGGGTTAAAGTTATCATTAAGGGTAATTTATAGGGTTAGAGCTAGTGTTAGGGCTAGGGTTATGATTAGAAGTAGGGCTAGAGTTAGGGTTTGGGTCAAGGTTATGGCTAGGGTTAGGGTTAGTATTAGGATAAGGATACAGTTTAGAGTTTGAGCTAGGTTTACTTCTAGGGCTA
>NW_026013587.1:0-2553 GCF_001458135.2 Marmota marmota marmota | reverse complement strand
TAGGTTTTGGGTTAGTTTAGGGCTAGGGGTAAGGCTACCACTAATGTATGAAGTAAATTTATGATTACAGCTAGTTATAGAGTTAGAGTTAGGTCTAGGACTAGTTTTAAGGTTAGGTTTATGGTGATAATGATGTTTAGAGCCAGGGTTAGTGTTAGGGTCAGAGTCAGGGTCAGGCTTAGTTTTCGGGTTAGGGTTAGACTATAATTAGTGATAGGGTTAGGGCTAGGTGAAGGGTTAGGGTTTGGTTTGGTTTAGGATAAGGGTTAAGGTTAGGGCTATGCCTCAGTTTAGTTTTAGGGCTAGGGGTAGAGTTAGGGCTAGTTTTAAGATTAGTCTTAGAGTTAGGGCTAGTGTAAGTTTGAGATTTAAGCTTAGGGTAAGGATTAGTGATAAGAGTAGAGTTATGGTTAGATTTAGTCTTAGGGTTAGGGTTAAATTTAGAGTTTGGTTGAGTTCTAGGTTTTGAGATAGGGCTAAGTATAGGGCTAGGGTAGGGCTAGGTTTAGGGCTAGGTGTATAGTGATGTTAAGGGATAGGTTTAGAACTAGGTATAGGGCTAGTGTGAGAGTTAGAGTTAGTCTTAGGGCTAGGGTTAGTGTTAGGGATATGGATAAATTTGGACTAGGATTAGGACCAGGGTTAGTGTTAGTGTTAGGGTTAGGCCTAGGGTTAGGGCTAGGGGTAGTGTTAGGTTTAGGGTAAGGGATGGGAATATAGCTTATTTTAGGACTAGGGTGAGATTTAGATTTAAGGTTAGGGATAACGTTAGGGTTAGGGTTATGATTAAGTGAGGTTAATAGCTAGGATGTGGGTTAAGTTTTGTATTAGGGTTAGGGCTAGGATTAGAGCTAGGCTAATGTCAGGTCTAGGGTATGGTTATGGATAGTTTTAGGGTTAGGTTTATGGCTAGGTCTGTTATAAAGTTTAAGTTTCTTGTTAGGGTCAGGTTTGGAGCTATGGGTATTATTAGAGTCAGGGTAAAGTTTAGGGTTTGGGTTAAGTTAAGTTTTAGGTTTAGAGTTCAAATTTGTCTTATATTTAGGGATTGGGTAATGACACAGTTAGGTTTAGGGTTCAGGTTAGGTGTAGGTTAATGGACAGGGTTAAGGCTAGTGCTAGGAATAGGGTTCTGCCTAGGGTTAGCATAAGGATTATAGTAATATTAAGGTAATGAATAGGGTTAGAGCTAGGGTTAGGGCTATGGTTATGGTTAGAATTAGGTCTAGAATTAGGCTTAGGGTTATGGTTAGGGCTAGGGTTATTGTTAGAGTTATCTTTAGGGTTAAAGCTAAGGTAGGGCTTAGATTAGGGCTAACTTTTGTGATAGGTTAGAGTTATGGCTAATATAAGAACTAGTGTAATGATTAGGGCTAGTTTTATGATTAATGCTAGGGCTAGGTGTAGTTTTAGGGTTAGTTAGGTTTAGGGTGAATTTTAGAGCTAGGCTTAGTGTTAATGTCAGGACAGTGTTCGTATAGGGTAATGGTTAGTGTTAATGCCAGAATTAGGACTAGGGTTAGGTCTAGAGGTAGGGTTAGAGTTTTGGTTAGGTTAAGGGTTATTGTTAAGGCTAGGTCTAGTTTGTCTTTAAGTCTAGAGCTATAGTTATGGCTAGACTTAGGATTAGGTTTAAGCCTAGTTCTAGTATTAGGGTTAGGTTTAGGTATAAGGTTACCAGTAGGGCTAGTGTTAGGTTTCAGTTTAGAGTTAGGTTTAGATTTAGATCTAAGATTAGTGTTAGGGTAAGAATACTGGTCAGGGATAAGGTACGGTTTGGGTTATGGTTAGATCTAGAATGAAGGCTAGAGTTAGGACTAGTTATAATATTATGGTTCTGGTTAGGCTAAGGATTAGTTCTAAGAATATGGTTAGAATTAGGGTGAGGGTTTGGTTTAGGGTATGGGATAGGGTTAGAGCTAGGGTTAGAACCAGAATTATGGTTAGGTTTAGGATTAAAGCTCGTGTTAGGGCTTTTATTAGGGCTAGTTTTGTATTAGGGTTAGGGCGAGTGTATGGTTATGGCTATTGTAAGAACTAGGGTTACGATTAGGGCTAGGCCCAGTGTTAGGGTTAGTTTTAAAATTAGGGTGATATTTAGAGCTAGGTTTAGTGTTTGGATATGAGTCAGGGTCATGTTTATGTTTAGGGTTACTGTTAGGTTTCAAATTAAGGATAGGGTTAGGGCTGGTGTAGGGTTAGTGTTTGGTCTAGGGTAAGAGTTACTGTTAGGGGTAAGGCTCGGTATCTTTTAGGGCTAGGGCTAGGGTTAGGGCTAATTTTAGCATTAGCATTAGGGTTAGAGCTAGTTTCAAGGTTAGGCTGAGGCATCAGGTTAGGGTTAATTTTAGAGATAGGTTTTGATCTAGAGTTAGTACTAGAGCTAAGGAGAGTGCAAGGGTTATGACTGGTTTTAGAGCTTGGGTTAGGTTTACGGTAAGGTTTAGGGTAAGAAGTAGGGATAGCTCTTGTGTAAGAATTATAGTTAGTCTTAATTCTAGTGTTAGGGTTAGGGTTAGGGTGAGGAATAGGGCTAAATTAGGGCTAGGATAA
>NW_026013586.1:0-2553 GCF_001458135.2 Marmota marmota marmota | reverse complement strand
ATATATATATAAATCCATAAAGAAAGCCAAAATTATGTCTTTGAGGAAAAATGGATGGAGCTGAAGACCATCATTTTAACTAAACTATGTGAAACACAGAGAGGTAAGGGCCTTATGTCATATATGGAAGCTATAGAGTAAAAGGAAAAACAAAGCAGTGGGTATATCTTCTAAATATCCTAGGAAGCTCAGTAGAAGCAAGGAACCAAGGGGTGGAAAGTAGAGAGGGAGGAGGTATTTTAGCCACATTTTTTTTATTGCTGTAACTAAAAGGTCTGACCTGAAAAGCATGCCTCCAGTAAACATCTGGCCCAGCCATCCCCTACCCACCTTCTGTTAGTGCTCAGTGAATCTCTATTAGGGAATTAATTTGCTTATGAAAAACCAGCCTCTATCTCAGAGAAAAGCCTGTCCAAGGAAGGGACATCACCTTTGTCCTTGGAAAGACCCACAGAGCACTCCTAGGAATATTCTCACCCTGCTAAGTTGTTTATCTACAAATAACAGGAGAGATCTGCTGCGCCAGGTGTCCCTGACTCAGTCAGGCTAGGTGGAGACCCATAGTAACCCCCTAGCAGCCACCAATCAGCATAAGACAGGGAAATACCTGGGATGCCAGATGACCCTCCTAGTAGTTTATGGTGGTTCATAACATGTTGGGAAACCACGTAGTTCAGCACGTACACCCCTCTTGGCTTAAACCAATCAGTTCACATAAATCCCCCTCTTGTAGTAACCAATCACCCCTTCCCAACTTGTTCCCACCAGTGAATGTGCTAATCATGTTTTAGAGTTGTTATTTGATTTTCCCACGGTATGTGATGATTTGCTAAGAGATGCTATGATGTATGTGAAGTCCCTGCCTTCCGCAAAGAGTGTATAAACCTGCTGCAAACCCTGGGCTCGGGGCCTCTCAGCATCACCAGTTGCTGTGTGAGCATGGAGGACCGAGCTAGCTTGCAATAAACACCTCTTTGCTGTTTACATCGATCTTGGTCTCTGGTGGTCTTTTGGGCATCCTGAATTTGAGCATAACACTTATTGAATTAAGACTGAAACAAACCAATCATTTCTCCTCTGAACATTCTTGCATTGTCTCATATTAAGCTTTTGAAGGACAAGTCAAAACCAACCATAATGGTGGGTGCGAGGGGAGTTCTGGGGAGTAATATTGACCAAATTATATTGTAAATTGTTCAAATATATAAAAAAATCTCAGCATTATGTAAAATTGAAACTGGTCTTGAAAATTAGATAGGGTCATTGTCCCCCCTGTTTTAAAGATTGAAAACCAAAAACAATGTTGATGGAAGAAAACAAGTTTTATTTGAAGAATAGAGCAGAGGATGGGGAGGGAGAGAGAGAGAGAGAGAGAGAGAGAGACAGACACTGACTCTGACTGCTCTGGAGATAAGGGGGTTGAGAAGTGCCTGAGGGAGTGGGGGCATCTTGTCCCTTTAAACATTTTAGGTTTTCTTTCTTCAAATGTTTCCTCCTACTATCTTACCTATGTGACCAAAGTGACCCAAAGTATCTGTATCTTTTACATATATATCTGCTAAACATTCTGTACATAACTTGATTGCATTTGAGGATTGAAGATTAACTGAAACTCAGTATATTCTAAAAGTGATTTCTCTAGCTCAAGATTTTCAGACTCTTTAAGTAATGCTTTACTTCATAAGTCTACAACATTGTTTGTTTTGAAACATATGACCCAATTTTTAGGAAATACCTGATTGCTTTTTCTTTTTTCTTTCTTTTTTTTAAATTATTGATGTTGATTCCATGAGCATCTGGCCACTCAGATAGAATAAGTATATGAAAGTCTTTTTCACAAGGTTTATCTTCACCTATTTTCATGACACAGGCTCTGAGATGAAATATAGGTCCTTCTCTACACCTGGATCCAATGCACTCCAACCCCATAGAAGATGGGAGCCTGAGGCAAGTGTGCAGAAACATTTGCTAAGGTCAAGGTCTTTGACTTGAGGATTTATAAATGTAGAACATTTCCAAGATTGTGGGGGAAAATTATGTTAGAACACAGTAACTATACAATTATAGAAGTAATTCAAGTCAACATGGTAAGGACTATAAGGAATGCCAAATGTGGTTAAGATAAGTAAATAAGCAGCAAACAAACTCATTTCCTCTATGCTTTTAAAGTGAAGGCCTTAAAGGATGAGAAAAGATCTATTTGAGGAATGAGTATGAAAATAAATATAATACACATTAGTTTTTTATAATTTTTCAGTTATAAGACAAATACTTCCTCATTATTGTCAATTTTGTTTAGCTTATATCAAAAGCTTAATAAAAGTGTAGGTTTGAAAACTTTGATTTAATTAGGAAGGCATTAAAATAGAAAATCACCATAAGTAGGCTGTTTTTTTGGTAATGTTATATGGTTGCTTTGATTACTTTAAAATCCATGATCAAGTGGGTTTTTTTTCCCCCATGGATTCACAGTTAATTCAACACACAGAAATTAATAAATATTATTCACCAAATAAATAGACTTAATGACAAGAACAACAGGATTACCTCAAC
>NW_026013585.1:0-2553 GCF_001458135.2 Marmota marmota marmota | reverse complement strand
CCCTAACCCTAAACCTAACCCTAAAACTAACACTTACCCTAACCCTAACCCTATATCAACCCTAACACTAATCCTAACCCTAATCCTCATACTAACCCTAAACCTAATCCTATCACTAAACCTAACACTAACCCTAAACCAAACCCTAACACTAACACTAACCCTAACCCTACCCTAACCCTAACAATAATCATAACACTAAACCGAAACCTAACCTGAACCCGAACCCTAACCCTAACAATTACCCTAACACTAATTCTAACAGTAAAACTCACCCTAACTCTAACCCAAAATGCAAACCTAATCCTAACCTTAATCCTAACCCTAACACAAACCCTAACCCTAAACCTAAACCTAACACTCACAGTAAAACTAACTGTAACCCTAAAACTTACCCTAACCCTAAACCAAACCCTAACCTTAAAACTAATCCTAACACTAAACCTAAACCTAACCCTAATGCTAACCCTAACACTAAACCTAACCCTAATTCTAACACTAACCCTAATCTGAAATGTAAGCCTGAACTTAGTACTAACCCTAACCATAAGCCTAAAACTAACCCTAGTGGTAGCCAAATCCTAACACTAAACCTAACCCTAACCCTAACTGTAATACTAAACATTACCCTAACCCTAAACTTAACCTGAATACTAACCCTAACCCTATCACTAACACTAACACTAGCACTAACACTAACCCTAAAACTAACACTAACCCTAAAACTTACCCTAACCCTAACCCTAACCCTAAACTTAACATTAATTCTAAACCTAACCCTAACACTAACCCTAACACCAACCCTAAACCTACACATAACTTTAACCCTAACCCTAACCCTAAGCCTAACACAAACACTAACCAAACCATAACCCTAATCCTAACCCAAACCTAACCGTAACCTTTATCTTACTGTAACAGTAACACTAACACTAACCCTAACTCTAACTCTAATACTAACCCTAACCCGAACACTTACCCTATTACTAACCCTAACCTTAACCCTAAACCTAACACTAACTCTAGCCCTAACCCTAACACTAACCCGAACCATAACACTAATCCTAACCTTAACTCTAAATCTCAACATATCCCTAATTAAACTATTGCTAACCTGAACCATAACCCTAATCCTAACCCGAACACTAACACTAAACCTAAATATAACCCTAACCCTAACCCTAACACTAATTCTAAACCTAACCCTAATCCTAACACTAACCCTAACACAAATTCTAACCTTAACCCTAACACTAACCCTAACCCTGAAGCTAACCCTATCAATAACTATAGTGCTAACCCAAACACTAACCCTAACCCTAAACCTAACCCTAATCCTACACATAACCCTATTCTAACACTAACCCTAACCCTAACACACACCTAACCCTAACCCTAACACAAATTCTAAAACTAACCCTAACACCAACCCTAACCCAAACCCTAACTGTAATCCTAAATTTCAACCTAACCCTAACTCTAACCCTAAACCTAACAAAAATTCTAAGTCTAATCCTAACTCTAACACTAACACAAACACTAACCCGAAACCTAACACTAATCCTAACTCTAACCCTAACCCTAAACCTAACACTAAACATAACCTTAACCATATCCCTAAACCTAACCCTAACTCTAACCCTAAACCTTACACTCAACCTAACCCTAAACATAACCATCACACTAATCCTAACCCTAACCCTAATCCTAGCTGTAACCCTAACCCTAATTCTAACCCTAAATTTAACACAAACCCTAAGTCCAACCCAAAACCAAATATGAACACAAACACTAACCCTAACCCTACTTCTAACCCTAACCCTAACCTTAACCCTAACACAACCCGAACATTAACCCTAACACTTACCCAAACTTTAAAACTAACCCTAGTCGTAATTTTAATCCTAATACTAACCCTACCTCTAACCCCAACCTAATGTTAATTCTAACCGTAATCCCAAACTTAACCCTAACCCTAACATTAACAGTAACCCAAAGCCTAAAATAAACACTAATCCTAACCCCAACCCTAAAACTAACCCTAACCCTAACACTAACCCTAACTTTAACCATAATCCTACCTGTAACCCTAACTATAACAGTAACCCTTACTCTAACCCTAACAGTAACACAAAACCTAACTCTAACCCTAAACCTAATCCTAACAATAACTGTAACCCTAACCCTAACACTAAACTTAATGATAACACTAACACTAACCCTAACTCTAACCCTTAATGCAAACCTAACACTAACTCTAACCCTAACTCTACCCATAACCTTAACACTAACATTAACTCTATCTCTAAACCTAATCATAATCCTAACACTAAACCTAACCATAAATAAAACCCTAATCTTATCCATAACCCTAACACTAACACTTACCATAAACCTAAGCCTAAATCTAACCATAATCCTAATCCTAACCCTAACTCTAACCCTAATTCTAAACCTAACCCTAACCCTAACCTTAACCCTAACCCTAACCCTAACACCAACCGTAACACTAACCTGAAACCTAAACCTAATCCTAACAATAAACCTAACCCC
>NW_026013584.1:0-2553 GCF_001458135.2 Marmota marmota marmota | reverse complement strand
CCCTCCCTCATGGCTAAAGGATGACCTAAACCTAGCAACTTTCCAGAATCCATGAACATGTCCATCTATCCCTTCAGAAACTCTCCATGTTTGGGGGATGTCTGAATCAGAAAGGAGGAAAGTCACATTGACTGAGCACCTCTTGGGTGGTTAGGGCAAGTGCAAGCTCTGTGACCTTGAGAAAAGTGCATGACCCTCAGAGCTCACTTCCTTCACCTCTAACAAGTGGCACTGAGCCATTTCAGGTGGTGCATCCTACTCAGAAGAGATGTCAGTCCCGACTGGAGAGCTTTAGGGAAGATGAGACGCAGGCCCCTGAAGGAGGAGGTCGTCAGAGTGGAGGTGGGGGTCAGACTTGTGGGGGTTCCCTTAGCATTTCCTTGCAGCCCTCCCCTCAAGGAAACTGTTCACACCAATACATGGCTCCCTTTATGGACTCCCTCATGTTTTTCTCCCTGGGCAGCTCCTGCCAGCCTCCTTGAGACTTTTTCAGAGGGTAGAATGCTCAGTCCCTTTGCACGTCCCTCCTGCCCAAAAGGGCAAGAGGCTAATTTCCTCTGAAAATGTTGCCTGGTTTGGCAAGTTTCATTTAGGGAAGTTTATCCCATGGGCAGACAGTTGGCTCTGTGCTGAAAGAGGCAGTCGCTATAAGCCATCTTTACCTCTGAACAGCAGATGCTTTTCTAGTAACCATACTGAATGCTGGGAAAAGTTTTCCTGGAGAAAATAAAAGCTTAACAATCAGCACAACTGAAAGAGTAGAAAGGACCACTCACTAGTAATATTAGAGTTAGTCACAAGATGTGAGTTAGCTAAAGATCTTATGTGTTAATTTTTATTACTGAACAATCATCTGAGAAAAATAATGTGGAGGAGGAAAGATTTATTCTGGCTCATGGTTTCAGTCCGTGGATACCTTGCTCCACTCCTGGGGTCTGAGTGAGCAGAACATCATGGCAGAAGCTTAGAGAAGGGGAAACCTCATCACTCATGGCACCTGGGAAGGAGAGAGGGACAGAGGGATGGCAGATGGATAGATATAAAAAGAAAGCAGAGGGTCCAGGGACAAGAAATGCCCTTTGAGGGAGCGCCCCACTGATCTACCTCCTTCAACCAGGTCTCATCTGCTGTGGTCTCTGTTGCCTCCCAGAAATCCATTCAGTCACCACAGGATTAATCCACTGATGAAGTCAGAACCTCGTGACCTAATCACTTCCTCAAAGCTCCTCCTCTGAGCATAGCTGCATTGAGGTCCAAAACTTCAGCCCATGAGTTTGGGGGAGACACTTCATATCCAAATCATAGGATTGTGCCCCTAGCCCTCAAAGGCCCATATCCACCTCACAATTCAAAAGGCATTCATTTCATTTCTAAAAGTCACCAGAATCTCCACGATTCCAGCATTGCTCAAAAGTCCAAGTCCAAAGTCATCTAAGACCAAAAACAAACTCATATCTGTTACTCCCCTATAATAATAAAAATGTCACATACCTCTAACATACAACAGGACAGAGTGGATACTCCCATTCCAAAAGGGAGGAATGGTAGCATAGGGGGAAGAGATGGTACCAAAGCAAGGTCAAAACCCAGCAGGGCAACATTAAACCCTGTGGCTCCAGGTTCAGCATCTGCAGCACACTGTGGGGAGGTGTGAACTGGAAAGGGCTTCAGCAGCTGCAGACCTTGCCTGCTGCAGACCACATAGGCTCCCCCTTGGACTGGCCCTGCTCACTGCCTGCAGCTTTCCTAGCCAGATGTTCACGTTCCTGGCATGTCAAATTTCTTGGGGACTGTTTTAGTCAGCTTTGTGTTGCTGTGACTGAAATATTTGACAAAAACAACTTAGAGGAGGAAGAATTTCTTTTCCCTCATACTTCAGAGGTTTAGTGCCTAGTGGCTGACTCCATTGCTCTGGGCCCAAGGTGAAGCAGGACATCGTGGCAAAGGGGTGTGGTGGAAGAGTGCTGCTCCATTCATGGCAGCCAGCAAGCAGAGAGAGCAGGGAGAAGGGGCTACAGGGAAGAGTAGCCCTTCCAAGGCACGCCCCCAGTGACCTACCTACGTCACCATGCCCCACCTGTCTTCAGTTACCACTCAGTTCATTTAAACTAGACTAGACTGATTAGGTTACAGCTCTCACAATCCAATCATTTCACCTCTGAACATTCCTGCATGGATAGAGGAGCCTTTGAAGGACACCTTATATCAAACCATAGCATTTTACCCCATTCCCCAAAGGTTGCATCCATCTCACAATGCAAAATGCATTTAGTCTACCTCCAAGAGCCCCATAGTCCTATCAGTTCCATTGCCCCAAAGTCCAAGTTCAATGTCTCCTCTGAGACTGAAGGCAAACTCTTGCTTGCAAGCCCCCATAAAAATCAAAAGCATGTTTACATTATACAGAGGCACAGAGTAAGCATTCTCATTCCAAAGGGGAGGAATAGAGACACGGAAAGAAGGAATGGGACCAGAACAAGACTGAAGCCCAGCTGGGCTAACAGTCCCTCAGATGTGTGGTGGGATATGGTCTCTAAATGGCTTGGGCAAACC
>NW_026013583.1:0-2553 GCF_001458135.2 Marmota marmota marmota | reverse complement strand
TCAGTGGGAGATCAAAAAGAGGAAAGGGACCAGGGATGTGGGAGAAGGGTGTGAGGGAAAAGTGACTAAGGAAATGATATTGGACTAAATTAGTATTCTTTATAAAATGTGCATGATAATGAACATGTAAACAAAAAAATCCCATAAAATGTGTAATAGACTATGATACACCAATAAAAATATCGAATATAAAATTCAAGACACAAAAAAGAAAAATCAACTATGCCACTAAAGAAAATACCCCCAGCATGTGTGCTCAGTACTGGCCTTTTATATATAGCCTCCTTGGAATCTCATCCTTTCACATATGTGTAGATGCAGCCCTTCCAGGCTCCTCCCCATACCTTCCTTCAAAGTAGAGCTAACTAGTAGTGTTGCTGTTTCTTTGATGGTAATTTACTTCAGCTGCAGGAGTTTGTATGCTTGTGAGATCATTATCATAAGGATAACCCAGACAGCCAGAATGGAGCTTCACACTAAAGTTTGCAGCACTCTTTGTACTGTTTTGTTATGCTCCAACTGTGTCATTAGCTCTTTTATTCTTAATCTCAATAATGTCAACGTTTTGCATTCTTCTCCTTATCTGTCTCTCCAAGAATGTCTTGGTGGCCTATACAGGCTTTTCTGACTTCACTAATTAATATTCCTGTTACAGAAACCCCCATCATTTTACTCCTCTAGAATTATGTATTTCTCTTTTGATAAGAAGTTTTGTGGTAATACCAGCAGAATACTTTCATAATACATATCAAAATTTCATTAAACTCTTATCCCTTGCTCTTTTATCTTATCTTTACAATGGAACTACTATAGACCTACATGTAGAAGACTCCAGGAGTTTACCAGAACAAGAGAAATGTTTTAAGCAGGGACATAAGAAAAGCTTTGGAGTGAAGTCTTAAAGCAAAATATATTGTGGTTTATGTAAAGCTTTATGTTTATCTATAAAAACCGGTAAATATTCCTTCTTAAAATTTTATTTTATTTTATTTTATTTTTATTTTATTATTTTTTTAGAGAGAGTGGGAGAGAGAGAGAGAGAGAGAGAGAGAGAGAGAATTTTTTTTTAATATTTATTTTTTAGTTCTCAGCGGACACAACATCTTTGTTTGTATGTGGTGCTGAGGATCGAACCCGGGCCGCACGCATGCCAGGCGAGCGTGCTACCGCTTGAGCCACATCCCCAGCCCCATTAAAATTTTATTTTTAATTAATAACTACTCACATATGTTTATGGGGTACCATGTGATATTTCAGATAAATTAGCATATGCATCACCTCAGTATTTGTTATTTCTTTGTGATGAGAGCATTTCAAATTCTGTCTTAGCTATTTTGAAATAGACATTATTGTTAATTATAGCCCTCCTCCTATTTAACTTAACCTCATTCCTGTTTACCAAAGTCTCCCCTTTTCCCCATCTACCCTACCGGCTGCCTCCTGCCACTCTGCCACACACATGAGACTTGGTCAATACCATTCTACTCTCCACTTTTATGATTTTGACTCTTAGATTCCACATGTTAAGTGAGAGTGTAGGTTATTTTCTTTCACTACTTGGCTTATTTCACTTAACATAATCTCCTCACTTAACATACTGTCATCCATATTGTTATAAAGGACAGAATTTCCTGTATTTGTAGGGTGAATAGTATTTCATTGTGGATGTATACCACCATATCACCTTTTAAAGAATCCCTTCATGTGTTGAGGGACACTTAGGTTATTTCCGTATCTTGTCTATTGCAAGCAATGCTTCAGTAAACACGGTGGTATATACAGTAAGAGCCACACGTTTCTTGAATTAACTGCCCATAAAATAATAAAATATGTGATTATAGAAACTGCTCACAGCTATTATTTTCACCTGTGTTTTTATAATATTCACAAAGCACAAAAAGTCTTTTTGTTCAAATATACAGTACTTTTTAAATAACAGACAACCTCAGTTTTTCTTAGTTTTTAAGACCTAACTTTTTATTTATTTTTATGTTATTGTACATTTATTTGTCTTATTCAGAAAGGTAATAGTTTTATGCATCTCTGGGAAACATTTTTACCTTCTTCTGAAAGGCATAGTTTGGACTAGGTATAGATGCCACAGTTCACATCACCTTCTGAGTTCTATATTCCCTTGTTGTTTCTCCATTTTTTTTTTATAATTGCAGGACTGGGATTGAACTTCATGCTTCATTGCACTTCATTCACAAAGCTACATTCCCAACCCTTTTAACAAGTGTGATGAGATGTATCCGTCATACAGTACCATGCAGAATGTATCCACTATCCAGTACTACTATGTAGTGCCAGGTAGAATAGTTCCATTGCCTAAAAATCCACTATGTACCATCTCATTTTCCTTTCTCTACTCCAACCCTGATTCCTTTCACTTTCTTTTTAGTTTTACCTTTTTCAGAAGGACACAGTTCATAAACTGATTTTAATTTCCTATGTCCTTGCAGGATTTTTAAATCTTACTGAAATTTGGGTGTTTTGTTTGGTTTTCTAGACTGTGGTGTGTGTTCTCAAAATTTCATTATGAGTTTTTTTTTT
>NW_026013582.1:0-2553 GCF_001458135.2 Marmota marmota marmota | reverse complement strand
TAAGTAAAAAAAAAAAAAAAAAAAAAAAAAGTGTATTCATGAGGTGGCCAAACATGAAAAGGTGGGATCCCCAAATCTCAAATTCACCTCCCCAAGGATAGGGATTAGGGAAATGTGAAATAAAGAAACAAGGTGGTCTGAGGCATGAGGAAAGGTGATTGGAGGTGAGGAAAAGTGAAGTAAAACCTGAGCACATCTGTAATCCCAACTACTCAGAGGCTGAGGCAGGAGGATCTCAAATTTGAGACCTGCCTGGGCAATGTAGAGAGACCCTGCCTCAACAATCAATCAAGCAATCATTCAAGTGAAGTAATTGGTGGTGTGGGCATATGTAATCAAACTTCATGGCTCTTTGTAGGGTACGTGTTCAGAAACTGACAGTGTTAAGGGTGTTTTCTGGCACTCTGATATCAAAAGGTACCCATCAGACACCTACACAGGCCCAAGTAAAGGGTGGGTGGTTTCAACTGGTTTGAGCTACCTCTAAATTCCTCAAAAACAACTTAGGCAATTATTATCATCATGACCCAAGTGTAAGGGTTGTTATCTCTAGTAAAGCTAGTAGGGGTATTGGTTAGGCAGGTGAACTCTTGGTGATTAAAAAACAAGTGAGACTAGAGGGTTTTATTTGGGGTTTTCCTCTATTTCAGAAAAGCATACCTAGAGCAGAGCATGGTGGTGCATATCTGTAATACCCAGAGACTTGGGAGGCTGAGGCAGGAGGATGGAAGGTTTGAGGCCCCGAGAAATTTAGTGAAATCCTGTCTCAAAATTTGAAAATTTTTAAAAAGTGCTGGAAATGTGGCTCAGTGGTTAAGAGCCCCTGGGTTCAATCCCTGGTACCAAAAAATAAAAAAGGGTTAGGAATCAGAGGGAGGAAAGGGAGGTGATGAGGTCAGAGTATTTTTTCATTTTCTTGCTATCTTCTTGTGGCACTATTTGGGCTCACTCTGTCCCTCAACTAAACATCACTGGTTCTTTCAAAGATTCTACATTAATCTTTCTCACTCCAGATTGTGGTAACTGTTCTCTCCCCCTGCCCAGTGCCAAGAGGTAGTGATAGCTTTGCTACTACTAACTCCAAGATATGCTACTTAAAGGTCCCCTACATTTTGTAAATAGTCCCTTTATAAACAAAACCATTTTCCATTTTCATCTGTTTCTTGTTGGGATCCTGAATGATACCGTCCCTGAAACCTTCCCTTTCGGTTAAGGTAATTTGGTAGGAGCAAGCTGGGAGCTAGGCAGACCTCAGAGAATAAAAGCAAGTGGAAGAGAAGGAATGGGGATAGTACCAACTGGGGAATGATGCAGGTGGGAGTGGGGATAGACAGAAGGCCAATAAATGACTAAAATTTCTTCATATCCAACCTGAAGCCCCAAGCTTACACTTTTTTCCCTTTGGGTACCGGGATTAAGCCCAGGGGTACTGTAACACTGAGCTACCTCCCCAGCCCTTTTCATTTTTTATTTTGAGACTGAGTCTTACTAAGTTGCTGAGAGTCTTGCTAAGTTGCTGATGCTATCCTCAAACTTGAGATCCTCCTGCCTTAGCCTCCTGAGTGTCTAGGATTACAGGTATGCACTACTGCACTGAGCATGGGTTTACTCTCCTGATGGTACCTCACAGGTCTGTGGACATGCTGGTCATATGAAGGACAAACTAAAAGAACTCCAAGTACTCATGGGTTTGACTGATTCAGGCAGGGATTTTCATCAGGACCAGAGAGGCCAATCTTGAGACAGCAGTACCTCTAAGGTCACTAGTGCTGCAAGGATCAAAGATGTGGATATCTAACTTGTCTCTAAGGGCCAAGGAAGAGAGAGAAAGAGGAATCTAGACCTGAAAATCCCCAGCCTCCAAGCCTTTTAATGCTTCCATATTTCAACCAACAGTGGCTGGAATTCTCTTCCTCATCAAAGTCAAGGTGGGTGTGGGGTGGAGATTTGGAGGTGTATTGGGAGAGTGGAGGCATCCAAGAGACCCTTTGAAGAGACTGGGAGGGGCACCTGCAAGAAGGGGAGAAGGGCTTCTCGCAGTGGATGCTCACTGAGCTAGAATCCTGCAGGCTCCACTGGAATAAAGCAAGGAGAGAAAGCTGGCTGTGGGCAGAACAGGCCTGGGGATGTTTGTGGACCAGAGAGTTCTAAGGTAGGAGGCCCCACTTAGAGACCTATGTCAACAGAGCTTTGTCAGGACCAGGGTATGTGGGCCTGGAAGAAAAATTGGGACATTCTTCCCACTTCCCATGACCCCATGTGAAAGAGCATGGAGCTTAGAGGAAGGGCAGGAACCAGAGACAGGAGTCACAGGACCACACAGTGGGAAACTACCCACACTAACACTTGGAGGAGGGATTAGAGTCGTACAGAAGGCAGGACAAAAGGCCAGTCTGCCTGTATGTATAAGAATCCTTGGGCTGGGGATGTGGCTCAAGCAGTAGTGCACTCACCTGGCATGCGTGTGGCCCAGGTTCGATCCTCAGCACCACATACAAACAAAGATGTTGTGTCCGCTGAAAACTAAAAAATAAATATTAAAAATTCTCTCTT
>NW_026013581.1:0-2554 GCF_001458135.2 Marmota marmota marmota | reverse complement strand
AAGTGGTAGAGTGTTCGCCTCACATGTGAGGCACCACATCAAAATAAGTACATAAAAAGACACTGTATCCATTTACAACTAAGAAAACTTTTTAAAAAATTCCCTTAATAAAATAGAAATAATTTTAAGAAAATAGCTTCAAATATAAAAGCATTTTGAATACTTATGCAAACATAAATTAATCAGTGATTAATCCCAGTCTGGTGGCTTACTTTCTTTCAGCAAGCATTCCTCTCCTCATCACTGAATAAAAGGAAATTATAATCCATAACAAAACAAAACAAAACATACAAGACAGAAGAACCTCAGCCAAGATGATTAAGGATTGTTATGCAAACACACACACACACACACACACACACACACACTCTTTTTTGGGGGAAATTCTCTACATTTATTCTATCAATAAAAAGTTCATTAAGTGCCTCTATTACTTTGTTAGGGTTGTATAACAAACGACCACAGACTGGGTAGCTTAAACAGTAGAAATGCATTTTATCCTGGTTCTGGTGTCTAGTTAAGGTGTGAAACCTCTCTCTCTGGCTTGCAGATGGTCATCCTCCTTTATACATGTCTGTACACATACTTTTAAAAATATTTTAGTTGTAGGTGAACACAATAACCTTTATTTTATTTTTATGTGGTGCTGAGAATCGAACCCAGTGCCTCACACATGCTAGGCATGTGCTCTACCGCTAAGCCACAACTGCAGCTCATGCACACACAAATTTTTTAAAGCCACTTTCTGTATTAGTTTTATAAGGATGTATTGGTAATTTCAAAGTATTAAATAGGGTTTATTCCTAGCTGTGTACACTAAAGATGCATTGTATAAATGAATGTTAATACTTGTGATACTATTCATAAAATTTGCTTACAAAGTAGCACTTAAAACAGATGTGGTACACTATGCTTACATTCCATGTGCTTTTTATATAGGCCCCAAATCAAGCTTAATTCCATCCATGCAAAGCTAACTGCAAATAAAAGGTATGACTAATTTTAAAAGAGCACACAGTTATTTGCAAAGGGACATGCACTAAAATGTTACTAAGTCTTTGGTGAAATACTATATTTACATACTCAACAGTATACATCAGGAACAATTCCAGTCACAGTAACTTTTCACAACAAGATTTATTGTCAGAACTTGTAAGTGGATATACTAGGAATAGTGGCATGCCTGTTAGGGAAAAATCTCCCAACCAAATGCACAACTCATGCCTGTTACAATACCAATAGAAATGGCTCCTCTAGTAGAAAATAAAATTCATTTTACAGTATTTAGAGTTGGCTATAACCAAAACCTGAGAAGAAACAGTTACAATGGTTCTCCAACCTTAAAGAAATTGAAAAAAAACACAGGCATTATTCTGCAAAGAATAAGCTACCAATAAAACGTTACCTAACATTACTTTGCTCAAAGGACTTTAGACTCCTAATGAAGAATGAAGCTTTTTAAGTAGGAACTAAGATGGCTGCTGACAATCAAAGAAAGGGCTGTTTGATAAACAGTGAGACGGAAAGCAGACATTGATGACTCCTGTTAGCAAGTAAAATTCTAGACTAAATCTTAAGAACAAAAATCACTAGATGTTCTAAAATGTCCAATCTTCCAAGCAGACTAGATCCTAAAAGCAAAAGAAATAGTTACCACAGAATGGTGGGGGAGGGGCAGTTAGAAGTGAATGATCAAAAAGAGACTCAGAAGAGGAAAATATTAACAAAATATGACTTATGTTTTTTTTTTTTTGTAATTGTAGTATGAAAACTAAAATGAACAGAAAATCATGATATCATTAATCTTTTTCTAGAACATGTAGTTATAACATAAGAATAAAGTAGAAGCCCTTAAAAACTGTGGAAAAGCAAAAAGACTAAGATAAAGATAATCAGTGATTAACAACTAAACACATATACAAAGTAGCCTCCCATATTTGATCTAATGAGGACAAAATGCTTTTTTGTTTTGAAAAAAAAATAAATATATTATATAAGGTAGCAGGATAAAAAGAGCCAACAGATGAAATTTCCAGAAAACTAAAATCCAACTTTTCCCTTCTGTTCCATCCAGAGCTTCTTTAAAACCACAGTTAAGATACATAATCACTCACTCCAGTAAGATTGGCAGCCATTATGAAGTCAAACAACAACAAGTGCTGGCAAGGATGTGGGGAAAAGGGTATACTTGTACATTGCTGGTGGGACTGCAAATTGCTGCAGCCAATTTGGAAAGCAGTATGGAGATTTCTTGGAAAGCTGGGAATGGAACCACCATTTGACCCAGCTATTCCCCTTCTTGGTCTATTCCCTAAAGACCTAAAAAGAGCATGCTACAGGGACACTGCTACATCGATGTTCATAGCAGCACAATTCACAATAGCAAGACTGTGGAACCAACCTAGATGCCCTTCAATAGACGAATGGATAAAAAAATGTGGCATTTATACACAATTGAGTATTACTCTGCATTAAAAAATGACAAAATAATAGAATTTGCAGGGAAATGGATGGCATTAGAGCAGATTATGCTAAGTGAAGCTAGCCAATCCCT
>NW_026013580.1:0-2554 GCF_001458135.2 Marmota marmota marmota | reverse complement strand
GAGACATCATCATCCTTTGATAGCAATGTCACTATTTTACACTACTGTCTGCAGTATACAAATTTTCTAATTTCTTCATATCCTTGCCTATGTTTTTTATTTTCTATAATTTTGATTAAAAAAAAGCCATCTGAGTGGTTGTGAAGTGTTTTAGTCAGTTTTTTTTTCTGATACAACTAAAAGACCTGACCAGCATAACTGTAGAGGACAATAGTTTATTTGGGAGCTCACAGTTTGAGAGGTCTCAATCGATAGACAGTAGGCTCCATTCCTCAGGGCTTGAGGTGAGGCTGAACATAATGGTGGAAGAGTGTGGTGAAGGGAAGCAGTTTACATGATGATCACAGAGCAGAGAGAGAAGGAGATCTCCACTTGCCAGATAAAAATATATACCCCAAAGCCATACCTCCAATGCCAGTACCTCCACCAGCCATACTCCATCTGCCTTCAATTACCACTCAATTAGTCTCATCAGGTGATTAATTCACTGATTGGGTTAAGGTTCTCACAATCCAATTATTTCCCCTTTGAACCCTCTTGCATTGTCTAACACATGAGCTTTTGGGAAGCAATTCACATCCAAACCATAACATGAAGTGGTATCTCATTGTGGTTTTGATTGGCATTTCCTTAATGACTAGTGATGTTGAATATCTTTTCATGTGCTTATTGGCTATTCATAATTCTTCTTTAGGGATATGTCAATTCAAGTATTTATTTTTATATTGGGTTGTTTATTTTTGTATTGCTGAGTTGTAAGAGATATTTATATTCTGGATATTAATCTCTTATGAAATACATGGCTTGTAAATATTTTTTCCCATTACATGCGTTGTTATGATTTAGATCTGGTGTCCCCCAAAAGCTCACATATGAAACAATGCAAGAAAGTTTGGAGAATACATGATTGGGTTATAGCCTTAACCTTATTGGTGAATCAATCCTTGATGGGATTAACTGAGTGGTAACTGGAGGCAGGTGGGGTGTGGCTGGAGGAAATGGTTCATTGGGGGTGTGGCCTTGGGATACATATTTGTATCTGGTAAGTGGAGTCTCTCTCTGCAATTCTGACCACCATGTGAGCTGTTTCCCTCTGCCACACTCTTTTGCCATGTTGTTCTGCCTCACCTCTAGCCCCCAGGAATGGAGCCTGCTGTCTATGGATTGAGACCTCTGAAACCGTGATCCCCTAAATAAACTTCCTCCTTTATAATTATTCTGGTCAGAACTTTTAGTCATAGCAGTGAAAAAGTTACTAAAACATGTCTTTTTTTCACATTGTTGATTGTGTTCTTTGGTGCACAAAATTATTTAATTTTAATGTAGTCACACTTACCTGCTTTTCCTTTTGCCTGTACTTTTGGTATAATGTATAACAAACAACTGCCAAATTTAACACCATGAAGCTTTCTTCTGATATTCTTCGAAGACTTTTATTTCTTGTATTAGGTCTTTGATCCATTTTAGTTTTCATATATGATATAAAGTGAAGGTCTAACTTCATTATTTTTTATGCGGATACCTATTTTTCCCAATGCCACTTTATGAAGATGTTGTCTTTTTTTCACTGAATGGTCTTGGAACAATGGTCAAAAATCATTTCATCATATATGTAAGGATTTATTTCTGGGCTTTCTATTAAATTACATTGGTCTATATGTCGATCTTTGTATCAGTAGCACACTGTTTTAATTATCATAGCTTTATGGTAAATTTTGAAATCAGGAAGCAGGACACTTCCAAATTTGTTCTTCTTTTTCAATATTGTTTTGTCTATTCAGTGTTTCTTGATATTCTGTATGAACTTTAGGATGGATTTTTTTATTTCTGCAAAAAATGTCATTAGGATTTGGATAGGATTGTCTTGCTTGAACTTTCATTTTTGCTTTATGCTCCTGTTTTACAGAAGTAATTAGTTAATTAAATTTTGAAGTATTTTTAATCTTCTCTGCAAAAGTATTTTTCTTAAATTTTGTTTGCCATTTGTTTTTCTTGTTATTGTCTCTGCTTCCCCTCCCCCATATTCCTCCTTCCTCTCTCTCTCTTGTCTTATATCTGAGCCCGGTCTCTCTCTCTGGTGGTATTTTGGTGAGGTTTATCCCATGGCTTCTTTATTGTTTATTCACCCATTCTTGAGTGGAGAATGAATAGAGTTCTTTCTGCACCATGTATTACAGGAAGTTCATGTAAAAGAAGGGTTAGGAAAGTTTCCAGGCTTATAGAAAAATTCCATTACAAGTAAAATTATTTATGATACAAGATCATGTGGGTAAATTCTTCTAGCTTTCATTTCCCCCCCAACCACCTGAGATTGGCAGCCACAATACTATTCATAAGGTATGTATGATTAATCACTCCTACCTACCTTGATCCAGCCTATACAGTGTCCCAGGTCATCATACCAGCCTTGGTGACTTAGGTTTTGATGACTTTGAGATCTTTGGCTAAATATTTCCTCTATGGATGTCTTTCTACACTTCTCTTTGACCTTCAATATATTTGGCAATTCATCCTCATGTATTAGGTTTTGAGATTATAAATGTCTCTGAATTTT
>NW_026013579.1:0-2554 GCF_001458135.2 Marmota marmota marmota | reverse complement strand
TTTTTTTTTTTTTCCTCCCTGCATTTTGCAGTACTAGGGATTGAAGCCAGGGGCACTCTACCACTGAAGTACACCCCCAGTCCTTCTAATTTTTTGTGTAGAGATAGGGCCTGCCTAAATTGCTCAGGCTGCCCTTGAACTTGGGATCAAGTTCTACCTCAGCCCCGAGTAGCTGGGATTACAGGCGTACACCACCGCGCCAGGCTAAAATGTATCACTTTATTAAGCATGAAATGCACTTGCCCAGGAGGCGGGTTAACATTATTTTAAAATCAGCTCCCTCTTGCGTATCTGAATGCAAAGTGTCAAAAATGCCCCAGGCCCCGGGGGAACTCTCAGACCCGCGCTAGACAGTGCGCGAGGCCCAGGGGCAGCGGGGCCGAGCTCACCCAACGCCGGGTGTGTGCAGACCAGCAGACCCGCACGAGGCTCCGGACCCGGGACCGCGACACAGGCGAGGCCTCTGCTCTCCGCAGGGAGAGGCCGCGGGGCTCTCCAGTTGGGGCCTGCAGGAGACGCGCCCGCCGCTGGCGCAGCGCGGAGTCCCCGATGCGGTCACCGGGACGAGCGCAGCGCCGGCGGAGCCGATGGAGCCCCGGGGACGGCGGACGAGCGGAAGCCAGCCTTCCGCCTCCCGCGACCCATTCATGGATGGCACCGGGCAGGACTGATAGGATGCGGCGGCGGAGGACAGGAAGCCAGCCTTCCGCCTCCCGCGGCCCATACCTGGATGGCGCGGGGCGGGACGGATAAAATGCGGCGGCGGAGGAGAGGAAGCCAGCCTTCCGCCTCCCTCGGACAATACCTGGATGGCGCGGGCCCAGACTGATAGGATGCGGACTGAGGCAAGAATATATCTCAGATGCGGACTGCAGCATAAAGTATCATGGCGGCCACAGGCAAACAATGAGCTACCTCGCGCATGCGCAGACGCGCTCTTCTACCGCCCGCTACCCCCCTCCTCATTCTGAGAAACGCTCTGCGTAAGGGGCGGGGCTTCGGGAGCTGGGCGTGGCGCGGAGCGCCCGCTCAGTCCATCAGCGCACTGAACGTGCTAATTTTCCCTGGGTTTGTAGGTAAAAAGAGAACCAGAACCGTGGACGAGGCTGGGGAGGGACCAGGCTGGGCCGGCCTAGTGGACTCAGGTGAGACCAGATCAAGGGGCGTGACTTTTAATATTCCAGAGGTTGGGTCTAAGATGGGACCTGGTTGCCAAGGGAGACCCCTGGAAATTCCTAGAGGCGGGGCTGAGGTTAGAGCCTGTCACACAGGTTCCCTAAGACCCAGGAGTAGGATGCTCATCAAATGCATTAATACCCTTGCTAGAGCCCTGTCCACAGGCCATCATACTTAAAACTCTGAGTCTACCAACCTGTAAGATGAACTCTTTTCCATTGATTCAGTCCTTTAGGTCTTTACTTTTCCCTTCATTGTTTTATTGACTATTCCTCTGCTACAGGAAAGCTATTGAAAAGTATTTAATTAGGTCCTTCTATCTGGAAACCTTCCTGAACTTTAATATCTGTAAGTTCGTTATTTTGGACTTAAATATAAATAATATTTCCTGTGCATTTTTGTTATTATAATATTCATAAGTCATTTATTTTTCTTCTTGTTTGTGCAGGGCCTCCTAACTATAAGTCAGATAAGAAATAAGGTATTCATTTCTTGGTTAATAATAATCACCAAGGTTCCCATGTTAGCTGTACTTTGTGGCTTTTATCAAGTCCTGTTTTGAATCTGCTTTGTGAAGACATTTTATCAGTAATTTTGATAAATATTATACAATGTATATGAAACTATTAAGTTCATAATAGTTTACTCCAACTTGATTTATGATGTCACGTCTGTAAGAAACAGACTCTCCTGTCCAAACCTAAAGAATAGATTAAGAAACAAAAGGTATAGCCAAAAGAAGCAAGGAATGTGAATTTCCTGTCCCCCAAGGCCAGGTAGGGCTGAAGGCAGATTGCTTTTTAGCAAAGAAAGCATGTGGAGAATCAGTACAGTGAAGTCATTTTATAGAATTATTCTCTTAACCTTGTGTTCCCACCATCTTCATCTATTTGTCCCCTCATACCTTACATCTAAATCTGTCTGTCCCCTTGATATAGGACAGATGTGGCTGGACACCAGAAATCAGGTTTATTTTAGCTGCAGCAGTCCAGAGGAGGCTAATGCCTAAAAAGCTTTGGAGCCCGAATCTGAAAATTCTTTTAGATTTATACTCAGCGGGGTGGTTACATGTCACTGGGTGGGTACATAACAGTTACTCTTTATCCCACATTTTTAGGCTAGACAGAGGTTTCACAGATTTTGTCTGCAAACCTGGCATTTATAAGAAAGAGGAAGCTACAAACTGTGGTGAGCCATTCTAATTAGACCGTGGCCGCCATTAGAAGATGGCGCCGGCTTCCACTGTGGCCTGTGATAAACAACTCCTAATATGGAGAATTGGCACGCAATCCCTTACCACCCTATGAGAAAGGTCCACATGGCAGCTTAAGATTGGTATGCTGGAGGCTTTATTAGGCTGTGCTTGGGCGCTCGGCGA
>NW_026013578.1:0-2554 GCF_001458135.2 Marmota marmota marmota | reverse complement strand
TTGTTCAGAGACAATAATAAGATACATTTGTTGAGGCCTTAAGATTCAGCAGCTTGGTCATTTGATTAGAAAAATAAACCATTGTTTCCTCCACTGTGATTGTTAATTTTAAAGCAAAATATATGTCTAATCATGTATGATAGAAAAAAATTACTAAAATAAGTTGAAATATCACTAAAAAAATTACCATATGCCATTTGGGATGGCTGCTGATAGTTATCATCATGGCTTTGAAAACTTGGTTGTATGGACGATGTGTCATCAGTGGATGTGTCTGGAGCAATCTCTGTTTCAGAATCCTCTATTACCACATCATCATCATCATCATCATCATCATCATCATCATCATCAACATTGTTCTCATTCTCATCTTCAATAGTAATAATAATATAATCTAAGAATAAACAAAGAGAAAGTTTAAATTAGATATCGCATTAAATAAGTTATGGGTGTTTAAAAAACTTATTTTAGCTGGAAAATTGTATGAAGTCTTTTTATATCTGTATCCATTAAAAGTTAGCTAGCAAACCATTTAGTATGAAGTTTTGAGCATATATGTATGTATGTATGTATGTATGTATACACATTTAGAGGATTGTTTCTAGTACTTCCAATTTTGTAGAGCAATACATTTTTGAGGGGGGGTACCAGGGATTATACCCAGGGGTGCTTAGCCACTGAGCCACATCCCCAGCCCTTTTTTAATATTTTATTTAGAGACAGGGTCTCACTAAGTTGTTTAGGGCCTCCCTAAATTGTTGAGACTGGCTTTGAACTTGTGATACTCCTGCCTCAGCCTCCCGAGCTGATGAGAGCAATGTGCCCAGTGAGCAATACATTTCTACACTGGAGCAATAAATTTCTTCTAATTTTAGAAATATGCTGGCCCAGTGGCACACATCCATAATCCCAGCTACTCAGGAGACTAAGGCAGGAGGATCACAAATTTGAGGCCAGCCTGGGCAAGTTAGGGAGACCCTGTCTCAAAATAAAAAATAAAAAGGGCTGGAGATACAGCTCAGTGGTTAACCACCCCCGGGTTCAATCCTGATGGGAGGGAGGGAATGTCACCATTTGTTCCATGCTACAATTCGTTCCTTCAATGATTTGCTTTTAACTCTTAAATGATGAAACTGATGTTACATGGCCACACTTATGCTGACCATGAATTTCAAATTTTGTTCTCTAAAAAATAATACTTGTGGGGCTGGGATTATGATTCACTGGTAGACGGCTTGTCTACCATGTATGAGGAACTGGGTTTGATCCTCAGCACCACATAAAAAAAGTAAATAAATAAAATAAAGTTATTAAAATAATAATAATACTTGTGATGATTAAAATGTAAAAATAGGGCTGGGGTTGTAGCTCAGTGGCAAAGCATTTGCCTCCCACATGTGAGGTGCTGGATTTGATCCTCAGCACCACATAAAAATAAGTAAAATAAAGGTATTGTGTCCAAAAAAATTTTTGTGTCTAAAAAAAATTTTGTGTCTAAAAAATTTTTTAAAGAAATGTAGAAATAAAGTACAAAAATGTTATGAAGTAAATTAAATTCAAGCTGAATCTCACAAAATGTGAAATAAGTAGCCACAAAGGAATTAAATGGAAAAATATCAACTTAGTACACCATTTTAGTGGATATGAAAAACAACACATTATGCAGAGTGTCTAATATCTAAATGGCCTTTCTTATTTCTTAGAGTTGGCCAAAAAAGAATATTTAAGTGTAAACTATTTACTCAGAGATCATGTTTTTTGGTTTCATCATAACTTGGATTCCTATATTTCAAACAGATCAAAAGAGATGAATAAAGTCATCAGTTAGAGGTGCATATGGTGGTGTACAAATGGTACTAAATTAGGAATTATGAAGGTTCCAGATCAGATTTTGAAGTTATACAAAAGTATGACTTTTGGGACAGATACATCAACTTTTTTGCCTCTGTTTTCTCATCTATAAAATGTGTAGCTGGGGGACTGGAGTTGTGGCTCAGTGGTAACATGCTTGCCTAGCATGCGTGAGGCACTGGGTTCGATTCTCAGCACCACATACAAATAAATAAAATAAAGGCCCATCAACAACTAAAAAGTATTTTTAAAAAAATGTGTAGCTGGGTTTAAAAAGTCACTCCAAATGCTAATATTCTTCTTGGAAAAAAATTAGAAACTATCAAATAATCTAAACAAAAGGATTAAGTAAAAATCAAATAAATTATAGTATATAATTAATGAGAAGCATGTTTTAAAATATTAGATATGCTTGTAAAATAATGTTAAGGAAGGGGAAAGGATTCAAAACAGAAAAATGCATCATACTACTCACTTTGAAAGCCACAGAAAACATATCAAAGATTATTTGGGTGACTATTTCTAAGTAGCAAAATAATTATCTTCATTAGACTTCCCTGTCAAAATCTACAGTAAACTTCAGGTTTTACCATCAGAAGAAAATAAAAAATGTTATTGAAATTTTATTAAGACAAATGTTTGTATATTAACAAATTTTCACACTTGAACTAGTAAAGCTATTGACAACTTCACTAAGGTTTTT
>NW_026013577.1:8838-10945 GCF_001458135.2 Marmota marmota marmota | reverse complement strand
CGTACTCCAGGGATACTGCCACATCGATGTTCATAGCAGCACAATTCACAATAGCTAGACTGTGGAACCAACCCAGATGCCCTTCAATAGATGAATGGATAAAAAAAAATTGTGGCATTTATTCACAATGGAGTATTACACAGCACTAAAAAATGACAAAATCATGGAATTTACAGGGAAATGGATGGCATTAAGTGAAGCTAGCCAAGCCCTAAAAAACAAATACCAAATGTCTTCTTTGATATAATGAGAGCAACTAAGAACAGAGCAGGGAGGAAGAGCATGAGGAAAAGATTAACATTAAAAGGAGACATGAGGTGGGAGGGGAAGGGAAAGAGAAGGGAAATTGCATGGAAATGGAAGGAGACCCTCATTGTTATACAAAATTACATATAAGAGGTTGTGAGGGGAAAGGGAAAAAAATAAGGGAGAGAATTAAATTACAGCAGATGGGGTAGAGAGAGAAGATGGGAGGGGAGGGGGAGGGGGATAGTTGAGGATAGGAAAGGTAGCAGAATACAACAGTTACTAATATGGCATTATGTAAAAATGTGGATATGTAACCGATGTGATTCTGCAATCTGTATTTGGGGTAAAAATGGGAGTTCATAACCCACTTGAATCTAATGTATGAAATATGATATGCCAAGAGCTTTGTAATGTTTTGAACAACCAATAAAAAATATTAAACACCATCACAGTCACATCAAATTGACAATTTTAAAATGTTGTATTTACTGAACAACAGCAGGCAGTTTTGTAGAATGCAGTTAAGTGTATAAATAGGTTCAGACTTTCAGAGGAACATTTTTTTAATGTAAAAAACAGCTTATATTAGCTAACTGATAAATTCTACTTTAGGAATCTTTTTTACTAAATAAATAGCTATTGTTTGTAAAAAAAAAAAAAGATCTAGGGTCACGAATATGGCTAGTTTTAGGGTTACCATTAAGTGTAGGTCTAGTGTTAGGGTTAGATTTAGGTTCAGGGTGATGATTAGAGATAGGATTAGTGTTAGGGTCAGAGACAGGATCAATGTTACCTTTAGGGTTGGGGATAGGACTCGAGTTAGAGCTAGGGTTAAGGCTAGGTGTAGGGTTAGGGTTTGTGTTAGGATTAGGGTAAGATTTAGGGATAGGGCTAATGTCAGGTCTAGGGTTAGGGTTAGTGCTAAGGCTCAGTTTTGTTTTAGAGCTAGGGCTAAGATTAGGGCTAGATATATGATTAGCAATAGTGTTAGGGCTAGTGGTAGGGTGAAGTTTAGACTTAGATTTTTTGATATGGTTAGATCTAGGTTTAGGGCTTGGACTAAGATTAGGGCTAAGGTTAAGGCTAGTGTTAGGGTTATGGTAACGGATAGGGATAGAACTAGAAATAGGGCTAGGGTGAAAGGTAGAGTTAATTTTGGGGCCAGAATTAGGAGAAGGTTTATGGTTAGGGCTAAATTAGGGCTAGGACTATCGCTAGGGTAAGTGTTAGGTTTAGACCTAGCGTTAGGGCTAGAGATAGGGTTAGTGTTAGGGTAAGGGTTAGGGTTATATTTAGGGGAGAAATGGGGTTATAGCTAGGTTTAGGGCTACGGTGAGGTTTATACTTAGGGTTAGGGCTAGGGTTAGGGTACAGTTTAGGATTAAGGCTAGGTTTAGGGCTAGATGAGGGTTTCTGTTGGGGATAGGGCTAGGATTGGGCTAGGGATAATGTCAGGTCTAGTATTATGGTTAAGGATAGTTTTAGGGTTAGGTTTTTGCTGGGAGCCATTAGCCAAGTAGGTATGACAATTTCCTTGCCAGCGTACCCCATGTTGCTTAGTGGAAGGACTCGTGGAAATAGGACATTTTGCAGTGACATTGCATGTAGGTGACCTTGCTCAAGGACCAAGACGGATCTGGGTTTAGGGTGTTCCCAGTTTAGGATAATCCGGGTTTAGGGCGTTCGCGGTTTAGGACTATCCGGGTTTAGGGTGGTTCCAGGTTTAAAGTTATTCCTGCTGGGAATAGGGCATATCCTGCTGCCTGAGTTCCCCTTGAGTTCTCACGGGATTCAGATAGTATTTTTTGGGAGACAGAAGCCCAGTGGGGGTGGATTTGGGCAGAGAACGTGGATTTCC
>NW_026013577.1:3840-4962 GCF_001458135.2 Marmota marmota marmota | reverse complement strand
TGTGCCAAAAATATGTAGACCAGGCGGTAGATCCCATAAGAAATAGATTTCCTGATGCATACATTATTCATTTTATGGATGATATATTATTGGCTCATGCTAATCCAGAGGTACTTTCAGAAATTTTTACTCAGTTAGAGACTTTGCTTACAGCAATGGGTTTATGCATTGCTCCTCAAAAAATTCAAAAGGTGCCTCCTTTTCAATATCTAGGTCAGATAATTCAAGGACGTACAATCCGTCCTCAAAATCTTCAGATAAGAGTTAAGGAGTTACATACCCTTAATGATTTTCAAAAGCTATTAGGAGATATTAATTGACTGAGGCCATCCTTAAAACTAACTACTTCTGATTTAAGTCCTTTATTTCAGATATTACAAGGAAATCCTTCTCCAACCTCTCCATGTCAGCTACACTTAGAGGCTAGAACAGCTTTAAGGAGAATTGAACATGCAATTAAAAATGCACAGCTTACTAGAGTTGATCCTAAAGAAATAGTGTATTTATTAATATTTCCAACTGAGCATACCCCAACAGGAGCCATATGGCAAAGATTAGTATTTATTGAGTGGATTTATTTATCCCACTCCCCTCAAAAAACATTAATTCCTTTTCATGATTCCATAGCTCAATTAGTAATTAAGGGCAGAACTAGGATTTTACAATTAATTGGATCTGAGCCTGATATCATAATTATTCCATTTTCTGTTCAACAAACTAATTGGCTTTTTCAAACTTCTAGCTCATGGCAGATAGCCTTTGCTGATTTTCCTGGCCATATAGATAGCCATTATCCTCGTGATAAGATTATACAATTTGCATCATTAGTCGTCACTTATTTTTCCAAAGATTGTACGTGCACATCCTATAGATGAAGCTTTATCGGTGTTAATGGATGGTTCTAGCTCAGGTAAAGCAGGTTTTTACAGTAGTGTTCACACAGAGGTAATACAAACTTCTTATACTTCTGCCCAAAGAGCAGAGCTTCAAGCTCTGATTTGTGCCTTAAATTACTTTTCAAATGAGCCTATTAATATTTATTCTGACAGCTTATATGCAGTCAGAGTTACTAAAAATATTGAAACTTCAGTTATTGGGTATACTTCATCACAAGAGTTATTT
>NW_026013577.1:0-1799 GCF_001458135.2 Marmota marmota marmota | reverse complement strand
ATACTGGTTTACAAGTCTTGCAGCAAATTCATGCCCAGCTAGCAAGACCTAAACGTGCTATTGGAGTTATAATTGTTGGTGTTTTGGCTCTAGTCTCTTTTATTGCCTCCACTGTCTCTGCATCTCTGACATTGTCTCAAAATATTCAGCATGCAAAATTTCTTAATAATTTAGCTCAAAATACTTCCAAGGCTCTGTGTAATCAAGTAAATATTGATGAAAGGATTGAGACTAAATTAAATGCCTTAGAGGCAATTGTTATAGACATAGGTAATGAACTTTCAGCTTTAAAATTTAAAGAAAGGCTTAAATGCCATGCAAATTATAAATATGTGTGTGTTACAGCTGCCAAGTACAATGCTTCTCTCTGGGATTGGGAGAAGGTTAAAAACCATTTGTTAGGTATTTGGCAAATAGTAATAATAGCTTGGATATTCTGGAACTTCATCATCATATCCAAGACATTCAAAATAATAGAGCTGATTTTTCAGATCCTTCTTCCTTGGCTAACCAAATATTGAAGGAGTTGAATGGATTCAACCCTGGAAATATTCTTAAACTCTCGACCTGGTACATTATTGGATTATTCTCTTTGCTGTTAATTCTCTTTTGTGTTGTAATTATAGGATGGCGAGTCTTCGGAACAAGAATACAGAAACTCCAAAGAGTGAACAGCCGCCTCATTTTTAAGAAAAGAAAGGGGGGATATGTGGGAAGCCATTCTCACACGTGACTGGGAAACTCCAGGTTTGGGTCTGAGGCGCTCTTGCTAAACTGTGTCGGAGCTTTCCCGGCCCTCTCCTGGTGTGAGAGCCTGTCTGTGTGGGGGTGTGACTGACCACTGACCCCAGGGGCCAATCACTGACCCTGACCTTGGAGTGCAGCCCCCCTCAACCTTCATTGGATGGAATTCTCCCCTGAATTTCTTGTTCATCAATAAAAGGCTACTCCGTGGCATGCTCCCTCTCTCTCTCTCCTGCTAGCCCTGAGTAATCCTTGCTGCCCTACTGGGTGGTTTGAGGTGGGAACCAGAGGGGGAGCCATCTCGGACCTGGTCATAGAAAAAGGTAACTGAGTCTGTGTGTTTTATTTCGATCTCGCTAGCTAACTTTATGCCAAGAACCTCTTTAATGAAACCAGTGCGCTGGTCGCATGGTGGAGTTCTCTGTAAAGAATAGTTTGTATTTTAAAGTTTCAGTTCATTTTGTCCTATACAGGTAAAAGAAAATGGAGCTGGAAATCAAACAACATTGGTGCTAGCTGCTTGAATCTTGACACTACATCAATTGTCTGTGGGCAATCTCTGGTTTGTTCTTGTGAAAGTTGGCCTAAGCTGAATCATGTAAAAACAACTTTATCCAAGAATCCTTTAGGAGATAACAGGGAAATATGCATGTACTGATATACTCCATCAATTTTTGGTCAGATTTATTTGATACTGCACAGCATTCATCCCTTAACTTGCCCTACTAGGCTGCCCAGGTTTGCAATTTCTATGGTCAAAGGTTCCATAAAAAAATCAGGGTTAGAGCTAGTGTTAGGGTTAGAGTTAATTTTATCAAAATTCTTTAATACTTGACAGGATTTATTCTTTATCTAGATTTACTCTGTTCCCCAGAGTAGGACTTCTCGGTTCACAGGTTTGCTGTCAGGAACAATTTGTATTTTAAGATTTCACTTCATTTTGACCTATACGGGAAAGTTAATAGAGCTGAAAATCAAACAGGGTTTGTGCTGCTTGAAACTTCACACACTCCATGAGTTCTCTATAGGGACTCTTGTATGTTCCTTGTGAACAT
>NW_026013576.1:0-2554 GCF_001458135.2 Marmota marmota marmota | reverse complement strand
CTGTGACTACTAGGAAGCTTAGAAAGTTTTATGTTCAGTGTTAGTGGTTTCTCCTAATTTCTCTTGGCTTCATTCACAGTCAGCTGTTTATGCATACTAGTTTGATTGGTTCTTTTATATCATCTTGTATCATAATCGACTTCATTACTCTTAGACGTGGAACACAAGTTACAATGAAAAAAGAATGGACACTCAAAGCTGCTGAGTGTCTGTTTAGCGGGAGGGCTTAAAAGCAAAACCAAAAGAATAACATCTTACATCATCTGTTGCTTTACAGTTTTGCAAGTGCTGTTTGTTCATCCCACTTGACCCACATCAGTGACCCCATTAGATAGCCAAGTCCATGAAGCATCATCCCTGCTTAATAAATGACTTGCCCAATATCACGTAAGGAATAAGTGGTTGAGTTAGCTTTTGAACCTGGATCTGTTAACCCCAACGCCACGTGGTTCTCTTTCCTTTACATAATGCTTTCTCAAAAAACAAAAACAAATAACTAAGACAATACTAATCAAGTGAGTTTCAATAACTGCTAAACATTGGTTAAAAAACACAACAGCTAACTTACTGCAAGATGAATTCTCAGAGAAATTATTCTGTTTTTCTAAACAAAACATTATATCTGGCGAGGGAAATACAGCTGTCAGACTTACAGTCAGGGGTGAAGGAGTCCAAAGGAAGCTCAATTACAATATTTAATTGATAGCTGTGCGTGAGGATTTTGAAATATGCCAAATAATGGGTTCCCTGTTATGTGAGGTGACACGGATGCATTGTTTTATTTAAGATAATATATTCATATTCAATAATCATATTTAGGAAAAAATGAATTCAACTCATTTTTCTGAACTGTCACATTTTGAGCATGGCAATTCGGTTTTAACATGAGCTACGCATACCACATTATGTAGATTCACTGTGGTTCCCAGATCATTTTTTCCTATCAAGGATCACGCTTAACTCTTACATGGATCCAAAACCCTTTCTGGAGTGTAGAGGTGTGTGTAGGAGTCTGTGTTCTAACTTTTCAGGAGGACAGTCCTTAGACAAATCTCAGGTGACTCCTTGAAGCCATGAGGCTGCGCTGATGATCTAACATATTTATCTAGGAAAAAAAATACCTCCCCCCAACCCTGGGATTGAACCCAGTAACCACTGAGTCACATCTTCAGCACCTTTTAATATTTTCTTCTTAGATAGGGTATCGCTAAGTTGCTTGGAGCCTTGCTAAATTGCTGAGGCTGACTTTGAAATTATGATCTTCCTGCCATGGCCCCCTGAGCCACTGGGATTACAGGTGTGTGATGTCACTGTGCCCAGCAACGATTTTTGAAATATATTATACAAGCTCAGTCAGCGAGTACCTTAAGATTCTGATAAAATGGCATGGAGGCAGGCAGCATACAACCCTCCACCAGTGTGGTCACAGGATAGGGGAGCAGGATCCCCACCCCCAGAGGCTTGCTTGAGGCACTAAGTGATATGTTAGGTTTTATAAAAAAAAAAAAATGTTGACTTTAAATCCCAAATGATATATTAGTGTTACTTCAAACCACAATGACTCAAGATGGCTCAGGCATAAGAACACCTCTGAACCCTTAAATGGCTATTTCCCAATTTTCTCCTATCCTTCCTTTTGCTTTCTTTCTATTTTTAAAACAGTACCCAGAAAATAACAGTAGTTTAAGACTTCCTTAGTCTTTGCTATAAGATCATATATGGATACACATTGATTTTTTTTTTAACCTAGAGGCACTTCCTTTCCAAAGATCTTTAAAAATTGATTTTGATGGGAAACTTTAGATATCATTCTATATACATATAAATGTTCTTCCACGGACACAGGGTGTTTGGTTCCCTTCTAAAGGGGACACAGTGCTTGACACATAGTAGGTGCTGAATACATTCTCACAGTTGAATCACGGAACCCCAAAATGAATGAAAGAGAAGGTGATAAACCATAAGAGCCTGCATCAACCGGAAGTCTAAGAGCAGAGCCAAGAGTTATCTTATTAGGGGAGCAAGGCCTGTGTGAAGGTTGGCACTCACACTGCCTGGAGAAAGAAGTGGAGGCAAACTTTTGGATGGAGTAGAAAGGGCCAATCTTCGTCCTGGTTCTAGCAGCTCTGAGACCACAAGTCACCTCTCTGAGCCTCTGTTTTCTCCTTAGCTTTCCCTAGGATTACTCTCAGGATCACAGGCAGCTGTGCACAGGGAAGCCTTCGCACAAATAGACTTGAGCTTACAGTAACCTAAGGCCCTGGACAGTGGCTTCTTGTTTCTCTCATTAAAAAACTATCTAAATGTTGATAAAGTTTGAGGTCACTGCTATAGTGACCTAAAGGCCCAGGTGTTGAAGACTTGGTGCCCAGGGTGGCATTGTAGGTGATGATAGGGACCTTTAAGAGGTGAGACCTAGTGGGAGGCCCTTAGGTTGTTGGGATTTGTCCTCAAAGGGTATTATCTTCCCCTCTTTCCCTTTTGTGATATGAATCCTTTGCTCTTATACATACTCCTGCATGATGTGCCACCCTCACCAGAAGCCCAAGGTGAT
>NW_026013575.1:0-2554 GCF_001458135.2 Marmota marmota marmota | reverse complement strand
TGGGGTTTCAGGAGAGTTCCAATACCGAAGTAGCCAGGGTACAGGTGACTCCCACGTCTAGCCCAGAGAGCCCCTCCCATATGCATATCAGGGGAGTTCCTCTATAGATGAAGCAAGGGTAGAGAAGACTTGCCTTTCCAAGGGGTGACCCCTCCCACCTGGGTGTCTGGGTAAGCTCTTATACCTCCGCAGCCAGGGTAGAAGGGACTTGCCCCTTCAATCGGGAGACCACTCCCACCTGGGTGTCCAGGGGAACTTGATTACTGCAGCAGCCAGGGAAGAGGGGACTTGCCCCTACAGGTGGGAGACCCCTCCCACCTGGGTGTTGGGGGGGAAGTCCTATCCACAGCAGGGTAGAGGGAACACCCCCCTCCAGGCGGAAGTCCCTCCCACCTGGGTGTACCAGGAGCTCCTATATGGCCAGAGCTAAAGTACAGAGGACTCTCTCATCCAGGTGGAATATCCCTCCCACCTGGGTGTCAGGTGAAGCTCATATACCCCAGCAGCCAGGGTAGAGGTGCCTTGCACCTCCAGGTGACAGACACCTTCCACCTGATAATGGGGGTAATTCCTATATCACCCCTCCAGGAAGAAGACCCATCCCACATGGGTATCTGGCGATGTGGGTTTCCTATACAGCTTCAGATGTGGTAGCAGCAACTCGCCCCTCAGGGTGGGGGACCCCTCCCTCCTTGTGGTATGAGGGGGCTCTTATACCCTAGCAACCAGTGTTGAGGGGACTCACCCCTTCAGGCGAGAGACCCTTCCACCTGAGTGGTGGGAGGCAGCTCGTATACCGCTGCAGCCAGGATAGTGGAGATTTGCCCTTCCATGAGGGAGACCCATCCCACCTGGGTGTCTCGGAGAACTTGTATACTGCCACAGCCAGGGTAGAGGGGACTCATTGCTCCTATATTGCCATAACCAGGGTAGAGGGGACTTGCCCCTCCAGGAAGACCCCTTCCACCTGAGTGGAAGGGGGGAGCTCCTATACCACTGCAGCCAGGGTAGAGGGGACTCCCCTCTCCAGATTGAAGACCCTCCCACCTGGGTGTCAGGGGGAGATCCTTTACCATTGCAGCTAGGGTAGGGGGTACTCACCTCTCCAGGTGAGAGCCCCATTCAACCTGGGTGTCAGGGAAAGCTAGTATACTACTGCAGCCAGGTTAGAGGGGACTCGCCACTTCAGGAAGGAGACCCTTCCCATCTGGGTATGGGGGGAGATCTCTTATATAACAGCACCCAGAACAGAGGGGACTGGCCCATCCAGGCAGGAGACCCCTCCCTCCTGGGTTTCGCAGGTAGCTGATACACCCTCTCAGCCAGTGTAGAGCAGAGTCATCTCTCCAGTTGGAGGACCCTTCCCACCTGGGTGTTGGGGGAGCTCCTCTATCGCTGCAGTTAGGGAGAGGTGAATCGCCCCTCCAGGGGGGAGAACCTCCCACCTCTGTGTCCAGAGGAACTCTATTACTGCAGCAGACAGGTATCCGGAACTTGCCCTCTCACCTGGGTGTCAGGAGGAGCTCCTATACCACCACAGCCAGAATAGACCTTGGTGTCAGGGGGAGCTCCTATACTACTGCTGCCAGGGTAGAGGGGACTCGCTCCTGCAGTGGGAAGACCCCTGCCATGTGGGTCTCTTTTAGAGCTTATATGCAGCTTGAGCCATGGTAGAGGGAACACAAACCTCCAGGCAAGGGACACCTCACACCTATGTGTCAAGGGAGCTCATATACCCCAACAGCCATGGTAGAAGCGAGTCAACCATCCAGGCAGTAGACCCCTCCCAACTGGGAATCAGAGAGAACTGGTGTACCACCACAGCCAGGGTAGAGTGGACTCTCCCCTCCAGGCAGGAGACTCCACCCACCTGGGTGTCATGGGGTGGGGGCGCCTATATCACTCCAGCCAGGGTGGCAAGAATTTGCCCCTCCATGGGAGAGACCACTACCACTTGGGTTCGGGGCAGCTCCTATACTTTTGAAGACAGGGTAGAGGGGAATTGCCCCTACATGGGGGAGACCTCTCCCACCAGGGTGTTGGGGGAAGCTTCTATACTACCAGAGCCAGGATAGAGGGGTTTTTACTGCAGGTGGGAGACACCTCCCACCTGGGTTTCCAGGGAGCTCTTATAGGGCCCCAGCCAAAGTAGAGGGACTCCCCCCTCCAGGCAGGAGACCCCCTCCCACCTGGGTGTCAGGGGGAGCTTGTATACCACCACAGCTAGGGTAGAGGGGACTTGCCCCTCCATGTGGAAGACTCCTCCCACGTGGATTTCCTGGGGAGCTCCTATACCACTGCAGCCACCATAGAGGAAACTCGCCTGTCCAGGCAGGAGAGCCCTACCAGCTGTGTGTCCTGGGGAGCTCCTATATAGCTGAAGCCAAGGTACTGGGGACTCGCCCTTCCAGTGAAGATAACCCTCCCACCGTGGTGTCAGAGGGAGCTCCTATACCACTGCGGCCAGGGTAGGGGGACTTTGCCCTCTAGGTGGGAGACCCCTCCCACCTGGGTGTCCTGGGGAGCTCATATACAGCCATAGCCAGGATACAGA
>NW_026013574.1:0-2554 GCF_001458135.2 Marmota marmota marmota | reverse complement strand
TTTTTTTTTTTTTTTTTTTTTTGGTACCAGGGATTGAACTCAGGGGCAGTCAACCACTGAGCCACATCCCCAGCCCTATTTTATATTTTATTTACAGACAGGGTCTCACTGAGTTGCTTAGCTCTTTGCTTTTGCTGAGGCTGGCTTTGAACTCATGATCCTCCTGCCTCAGACTCCCCAGCTGCTGGGATTACAGGCATGCTCCACCATACCCAGCACTACTAACTTTTATTGCCCTACAGTTACTAGTAAATTACAAAATTCAGCCATTTAACAATCAGTGTTCCTAACTGGCCATTCTGGAAACCTCTTCCAAATGATTGCTTCCTCACTCCAGATCTGGAGTTTAGACAGAACCACAGGCCCACACACCTGAGGCTACGTCAGACTGGGAGGCAGATGCACCGACCCTGCAATTCGGTTTTTGTGAGCAAGCAGCAGTCTGATTTGGGGCAAATTATGTTAATTTTCTTAGTATCCGTTTCCACATCTGTAAATGAGGAATAATAATAGTTACTACCCCAGAGAGTAGTTTCAGAGATTAAATGTGTTGATGCATTTTTAAAAAGCACTTTGGTCAAAAGTACTCAATAAATGGCAGTTTCTAAAAAGGAATGTCTAATGCATTTTAAAATTGAGGTATAATTTACATAATGTGAAATGTTTAATAAGTGTGTCATTTAATCACTTTTGATGAACATGTATCAGGGTACAAAACATTTCTATCATACAAGAAATTTCCTTCAAACACACTTCCCAGGCAGTTCCCCACCTCAGCAAGCTCTGGGCTGATTCCTTCCATCCCAGAGTAGTCGTGACTATCTGATAATTTCATATAAGTGAAGTCTTACCATGGATATAGCATTTTGTGTGTGTGTGTATTTGGCTTATTTCACTCACATCTAGTTTTGGAATCCATCTGTTATTGTATGTATCTATAGAATGTTCCTTTTTATTATTGACAAAAAAAAAACACTTTATAAACATAACAGAGTTGATCCATTTTCCCACTGATGGACGTCTTGAGTTGTGTTTTCAGCACCATGCTACTATGCTTGGAGCTATTATGTACATGTGGGCATAAACATTTTTAATCTCCTTGGATAAATACATAGGAGTGGAATTTCTGAGCCTCAGGAAAACACTTGTATAATTTTATAAGAAACTTCCAGATTTCTTTTTTTAAAGTGTTTGGAGCATTTTACATTTTTAGCAGTAACGTATGAGCCTTGTGGTTGTTCCACGTTTTAACTTGGGAACTAGTACTTTCACTTCTGGCCACTCTGATACGTAAGTGGTGGCACATCACTGAAGTTTAATTTGCATTTCCTTGACAACAAATGAAGCACCAACACTCATCTTTATTGACCAGGTTATATCTTGAATTTATGAAGTACTTGTTCATATATCTTAGGTAAACAGATTATAAATATTTTCTTCCATTGTGTGTACCATCTTTTTATTTTCTTGGTGGTACTTTTTTAAAAGTAAGTTTGTTGGTTTGTTGGTTGATTTGTTTATTGGTTATTTTTAGTTATCCATAACAGTGGGATCCATTTTGATATAATTGCACAAGCATGGAATATATCCTAGTCTAATTAGAATCCCATTATAGATGTACATGATGGTGGGATTCACTGTGTTGTTTTTATATATGTACATGGGAAAATTATGTCAGAGTCATTCCATTGTCTTTCCTTTTCCCATCCCCGATCCGTGCCTCCATTCCCCATTGTCTAATCTACTACACTTTTGTTCTTCCCTTCACTCCCCCACTTATTGTGGGTTAGCTTCCACATTATGAGAGAAAACATTTGACCTTCAGCTTTTTGAGGTTGGCTTATTTCACTTAGCATAAGTGTTTCCAGATCCATCCATTTACTGGCAAGTGTCATAAAGTCATTCTTCTTTATAGCTGAGTAATACTCCATTATGTATACACACGAAACTTTCTTTATCCATTCGTTTATTGAAGGGCACCTAGGTTGGTTCCATACTTTTTGATGATTAAATGCTTTTAAATTTTAAATTTTAGGAAGTTCAGTGTGGTTTGTGCATTTTGTGTTCTAAAATATTTGCTTCATGAAGTTACGAAATTATTCTAGCTTTTCTTCTAGTGTTTGTGTTTGAGCATTTATATTTCAGTCCATGATCTGACTCAGACTGAGTTTTGTGTATGGTGTGAGGCAGAAGTTGAAGGTCTTTATTTTTCATATAAATATCTAGTTGTTTGACACTATTTGTTGTAGCAGTTTTCCTGTCTACACTGAATTTATTTTGTGTTCTTATTGAATAACAATAGCCTCTATTTATGTGGGCCTGTGTCAGAATTCTCTATTTTGCTCCACAGACCCATTTATTTATAATGTCATCTATTTTAACTTTAGTTTTTAGTATGTTTTATCTTTTTTCTTTTGCCTGTTTAGAGCTCAAATGCAGGGACTGGAATACCTGCAATTTTGCTTAGGCTTTTTAAAATTTGTTCTTTTTCCTGTTTTAATGTCATATTCATGTCTATATGTAAAGGTTTTATATATATATATATATATATATA
>NW_026013573.1:0-2554 GCF_001458135.2 Marmota marmota marmota | reverse complement strand
AGGGTTAGTGTTAGGATTAGGGTTAGGATTAGTGTTAGGTTTATGGTTAGGGTTAGTGTTAGGATTAGGGTTAGTGTTAGTGTTAGTCTTAGGGTAAGGGTTAGTGTTAGGGTTAGTGTTAAGCTTAGAGTTTGGGTAAGGATTAAGTTTAGGGATAGGTTTAGGGTTAGGGTTAGTGTTAGGATTATGATTTGGGTTATGGTTAGGGTAAGGGTTCAAATTAGGATTAGGGTTAGGGTTTGTGTTAAGGTTATGGTTAGGCTTTCGGTAGGATTAGATTTAAAGTTAGGGTTAGGGTTAGGGTTAGGTTTAGGGTTACGGTTAGGATTAATGTTAGGTTTAGCATTAGTGTTATGGTTAGGTTAATGATAGGGTTAGGGTTGGGGTTTCAATTAATGTTATGGTTAGTGTTAGTGTTACGTAAGGGTTAGGGGTAGGGTTAGATTAGGTTTAGGTTTTTCATTTGGATTAGTGTTTGGGTTCATGTTAGGAATTGGGTGAGAATTAAGGTTACAGTTAGTGTTAGGATTAGTGTTAGGATTAGGGTTGGGATTAGGGTTCATGTTAGAATAAAGTTTAGATTTAGGATTACTGTTTGGGTTAGGATAGGATTACAGATAGGTTTGGTTTATTGTTAGGTTTAGCATTAGTGTTAATGTTAGTCTTAGGCTTAGTTTAGAGTTAGGGTTAGGGTTAGTTTAAAAATAGGGTTAGTTTTAGGACTATGATAAGTGTTAAGTTAGTTTTAGTGTTAGGGTTAGGGTTAGGTTAGTGCAATGGTTTGGATTAGGGTTACGGGCGTGTTAGGTTTAGATTTAGGGTAAATGTTAGTTTTAAGTTTAGGGTTAGGTTTAGAATTAGGGTTAGAATTAGTGATAGATTAGGGTTAGGGTTAGGATTTGGTTGAGGTTTAGTGTTAGGGTTAGTGTTAGGTTTAGACTTAAATTTAGGTTTAGGTTTAGAGTTAGGGTTAGGTTTAGTGTTAGTGTTAGGGAGATAGTTCCTGTTAGGGTTAGTGTTAGGGTCAATGTTACAGTTGCTGGTAAATTTAGGGTTTTCTTAGGGTTAATATTAGTGTTTTGGTTAGGTTTAGTGTTAGGGTTAGTTTTAGGGTTAGTGTTAGGTTAGGGTAAGTGTTATGTTTAGTGTTAGTGTTGGGGTTAGTGTTAGTGTTAGGGTTAGAATTTGAGTTAAGGTTAGTGTTAACGTTAGTATTAGCACTTTGTTTAGGTTTAAGGTTAGGGTTAGTGTTTGAATTATGTTTAGGGTTCCTGTTGCGGTTAGGGTTAGTGTTAGGGTTAGTGTGAGAGGTACTTTTAGGGTTAGGGTTAGGGTTAGTGTTAGGTTTAGGGTTAGCATTACGGTAAGTGTTAGAGTTAGTATTAGTGTTTTGGTCAGGTTTAGGGTTAGGGTTAGTTTTAGTTTTAAGATTAGGATTAGTGATAGGTTAGGGTAAGGGTTAGGGTTAGTGTTAGTATTAGTGGATGGGGTTAGTGTTAGTGTTTGTGTTAGAGTTAGAGGAAATTTTAGGGTTAGGGTTAGGTTTTGGGTTATTTTTAGGTTTTCAGTAGGGTTGGGGTTAGTGTAAATGAAGGGTTAGGATTAGGGTGATGTTAGGGTTAGGGTTATGTTTAAGTTTTTGGTTTATTTTACAGTTAGTGTTAGGGTTAGGATTAGGATTACCGTTGTGGATAGGATCAGGGTTAGTGTTAGGGTTAGGGATAGTGTTATTGTTGGGGTTAGGGGTAGTGTTAGGGTAAGGGTCAGTGTTAGGGTAAGGGTTAGGTTTAGGTTTAGGGTTATAATTAGACTTAGTGTTAGTGTTAGGTTTAGGGTTAGGGTGATTGTTAGGGTTAGAGTTAGGTTAAGTGTTAGGGTTAGTGTTAGTGTTAGTGTTAGAATTAGGGTTAAGTTAGGGTTACGGTTAGGCAGAGGGTTATGGTTAGTGTTAGAGTTGGGGTTAGGTTTGGGTTTAGGGTTTGTGTTAAGGATAGGGTTAGGGTTAGATTTACTTTAGCATTAATATTTGGCTTAGGGTTCGTGTTAGGGTTATGCTTAGGTTTAGGGTTAGGGTTAGGATTAGTGTTAGGGTTACAGTTAGGGTTAGTGTTAGTGTTTGGTTTAGTGTGATAATTAAGTTTTGGGTTAGGTTTACGGTTAGGATTATGATTAGTTTCAGGTTTAGAGTCAGGTTTAGTTTTAATGTAAGTGTTAGGATTAAGATTAGTGTTAAAGTTAGGATTATGGTTAGGTTTAGGTTTAGAATAATGGTTAGTGTTAGGATTCAGGTTAGGGTTAGGGATAGGGTTAGGGGTAGGGGTAGTATTAGGTTTATGTTTAGAGTTAGGTATAGGACTAGGGTTAGGTTTAGGGTAAGGTTTAGGTTTACTGTTAGGGTTAGATTAGAGTTCGTGTTAGAGTTAGGGTTAGGGTTAGTGTAAGGGTTAGTGTTAGGGTTAGGGATGGGGTTAGTTTTAGGGTTAGAGTTAGTTTTGGGGTTAAGTTTAGGATAAGTGTTATGGTTAGAATTAGGGTTGGTTTTAGGATTACGGTT
>NW_026013572.1:0-2554 GCF_001458135.2 Marmota marmota marmota | reverse complement strand
GTAAACCAAACACTAACCTTACACCTATCCCTAAACTTAGCCCTAATTTGAGTACTAACTCAAACCATAGAAATAATCCTGACCCTGACTGGGACCCTAACATTAACACTAGCTCTAAACATTGCCATAACGATAACCCTAGAACTAGCCCTAATCAGAAAACTAGTTCTGTCACTAGCTGTTGTCCTAATGCTAACACAAATTCTAGCCTAATCCGAGCCCTGACTCTAACCATAACCCTAACCCTACCTCTAACCCTATTCCTTACTCTGAGCCAAACCCTCTCTCTAATGTTACTCTAGTCCTAACCTTAATCCTTAACCACCCCAAACTCTAACTCTATTACTAGTCTTAAACCTAGCTCTCATTCTAGCTTTAACCCTAATCTTAACCTTGACTCTTATTCTGATCCTAACACAAACCCTAGATCTAAACCTGACCCTAAACCTAAGCCGAACCCTAACACTACCCTTACTGGTAAACTTATACCTAACAGTAACACTAGCACTAGACCAAACTTAATCCTAAATAGAGTCATAAATCTTGTCTTAGCCATAAAAAAAACCCTAGCACTAGCCATAACAATAACCCTTAACCTAACAAAAAGACTACATATATCACTAGACTAAATGCTAGTACTGATTTTGGCCTTAACCATAAAAATAATCCTAATCCAAAAATGATCATTAACCTAATAGCAACCCTAGCTGTAAACTTTATCCTAAATAAAAACTTAACTCATAACCCTGACCCTAAAACTATCCATAAACTTATCCTTAGCTATTACATTACCCTTAGCCCTAACACTAGCCCTAAACATCACACAAAACTTAGCCCTTATCCTAAACCTAAACCTAGCCCTAATTATAAACCTAACCATACCTTAGACCTAAACCTAAAGCTAACCCTCACCCTAGACTTAACCCTAGATCAAACTCTAATCCTTAAACTAAAGATAAACCTAACACTAAACCAAACCCTAGCCATGACTCAAACCTAACAGTCGCCCTAGCCCTAACCCTAGCTCAAATGCCTACACTTACCCTAAACCTAATACTAAAATTAGCCCTAGGCCTTACCCTAACCCTGCCCTAAACCAAACCTTATACCTAGCCCCAACCATAGCTCTAACCCTATCCCTTACCCTAAAGATAAGCCTAACATAAATGCTATCCCTAGGCCTAACGATAATCCTATCGCTAACACTAAACCTATACATTACTCTAAACCTAACCAGAACCATAAACCTAATTCTATCCATTACCATATCTATAACCCTGACTCTACAGCTAATTAAAACCTTAAACCTAAAACTTAACCTAAACCAAACCCAACCCAGACCCTGACCCTAATGATACACCTAGCTTTAAACCTGACACTTACCTAAACATAACCCTTACACTTGACCTAGCCGTAACCTAAAGTTAAAGTAACACTAACCATAAATCTAGACCTGACATTAGCCCTATCCCTAATCCTTGCCCTAGCCCTAACACAAACCCTCATCCTAACACTAAACATAGCCTTAATCCTAACCCTAGCTCTAACCCTAATTCTAAACCTCGTCCTAACCCTAAACCTAAAAATAAACCCATTCCTTCCCCTAACCCTAATCCTAACCCTAGGCCTAACCATAATACTAACCCCAGCCCTAGTTCTAACCCTAATTTATCCCTAACCCTATACCTAACCCTAACTCTAGCCCTAAGACTAACTCTAAATCTTGCCTGAGCCCAATTTCTGGTTCTAACTCTATCCATTAATAACCCTAACACTAGCTGTAACCTTAGCCCTAAACCTAGCCATAGCCCTAAAACTAGATGTAACCATAACAGTAAAACTAAGCATAAACATCACCATACCACTAGCGCCAACACTATTGCTAATCCTAAAAATAGCCCTAGCTGTAAAACAAAACTGTAACAAAGCCCTAATGCTAACCCTAACCAAACCATAATGCTAGAATTGATATTAGATGTTTCCCTAATTCTTATCCTAACCCTTACACAAACCCTAACCTTACACCTAGCCTTAACCCTAGCCCTAATTCGAGTCTATCCCTAACTGTGATCAGTAACACTGATCTTGGCTCTGATGGTAAATGAACCCTATCTCTAATCATCACCCTAAACCTAAACCTAATCTACACACTAGATTTAGACATAATGCTAAATTTAACACTAGTCCGAATCATAACCCTACTTCTAACATTAGCACTAGTCCTAAATAGCCCTAACCTAACTCAAAACCTAGACCTAATCAGACGCCTAATTCTAGCTTTAACCTTATCCCTATCCCTAACCCTAGCCCTAACACTTAACCTAAACTAAACATAAACCTAAACCTTGGCCTAACCCGAAATCTAACCCAAAACATAGCCCTAACCCTAACAAAAATCCTAGCCCTATCCCTAGCTCTGATCTTCTCCATTAATCTAACCATAACCCTAACCAAACTCTAACCCTAGGCCTAACCCTAACCAAAGCTTTAGCCTAACCATAACCCTAGTCCTAACTGTAGCTCTAATCAAATCTATTACCCTAACCATAACCCT
>NW_026013571.1:0-2554 GCF_001458135.2 Marmota marmota marmota | reverse complement strand
ACTTTCAACTGGCCTCAGTCTACTTTTAAGTGAAATACTGCTGAACATAGAGCATAATTTTCTTTTACATTGATGACCTCATTTAATTCTGAAATAATAATTTCATCGTCTTATCTTTTCCAGGTGAGAAAACAGATTCAGAGAAGATAGATGTTTTTACCCAAGGCAATCCAGTTGGTGGAGGTATAAATATTTAAAATAATATAATTTGTCCTTTTCTGACTTATGTCCTATCATTGCATATAATTTATTTTTACATATATTGTAAATCTCACTCTATATTATTATTATAGCTTCAAGTCAATTATATTTAAAGGAATTTAACTAATAAGAAAACTATCCTAAATAGTTATCCATGTTGTTACCATTTCTGATTATCTTAATTCCTTTGTATAGATCCAAAGTTCTCTCTGATATCATTCTCCTTCTTGAATATTTTTTAAATGTTCATCTTTGCTAGTGATGGATTCTTTTAGCTCTAGTAAATCTGCAAAGATATCTGCTTTCATTTTTGAAATATAATTTTGAAAGATCATTTAATTTTGACAGATTTTCTTCCAATATTTTAAAGATGTTTTTTCAGTCTGCTCTCTCACATTAATTCTGCAAAAAAAAAAAAAATGCTGCCAACTTTATCTTTTTCTTCTGTATGCAAGATATATATTATCCCTGGCTTCTTTAAAGATTTTCCCTTTATCACTAGTTTTGAGCAAGCTATTACAATGTACCTCTACATAGATTTCTTTGTGTTTTATTTGCTTGAGGTGTTTTGACCCTTTTGGGAGTGTGGTTTAAAGTTCTTTTCTAATTTATACAATTTTTGGCCATTGTTTTTAATGGACATTTTTTTTCTGTTAATACATTTTCTTTTTAGTGATTCCAGTTTTTTGAACATTGGTCTACTTGGGGTTGACCCATTGAGGCTGTTTTTTCCTCTATGTTTTCTCTGTTGAAATATTTGCATTGCTCTGTCTTCAAATTCACTAAGTTTTTCTTTTTCTAGTAGTCTAGTAGTTGTATGCAGTGTACTTTTCACATCTATATCATGTTTTCATTTCCAGAAGTTAAATTTGAGGCTCTTTATGTCTTTAGTTTCCCTACCTAATGGTTTGACCATATATTTCACACCTGTATTAATTGTTTCAATACCTTTGTCTGCTTACTTTAACATTTATGCTAGATCTTGGTTGATATCACGTGCTGTTGATTAATCGGTGTTATTTTTCATGTTTGATAATTTTATTTAATGCCAGGCATCTGGTTTCAACCTTGATATGTGCTAAATATTTCTTGGACTTTTTTCCTGGAATGTATTGAGTTATGTGGAAATAGTTTGATGTTTTAGGCCTTGCTTTCAAGATGTTTAGGCAGACCTAAAAAATTTTCAATTTTGGACTAACTATTCCCTGTCACTGAGGCACGGGTCTTCTGTGCACTCTACTCAATGCCCCATAAATCATAAGCATTTATGTTTGGTAAGACAGAAGTCTTTCCTGCTCCCCCATAAGTTCAGGACACTATTTCCTCTAACACTCTTGAGTGTTTGCCTCTCTGCCTTTTGGTTAAGATCAGGTGTACTGTCTGTTCTCACTGGTTTAGCATCCTGGGTGGTTCTTTCCTTGACCACAGGGAGTTTTATCACATGCACATGCTGATCAGTACTGCACTGAAGACTCAAGGGCCCTCTCCACAGGTGTCTGCAGTTCTCTTTCTGTACAGTGCTCTCCTCTCCTCATACTCTGTTCTGTAAACTCTGGCCACTTCTGTCTTTCCAGAATCCCAGCAGCATCATCTCAAATCATGGATTCTGCTGGACTCTCCCCTTTACACGTTAGTTTTTTAATACCGCAGAACAAACTACCACAAACAGAGCAACCCAAAACAGCATACTCTATCTCACAATCTCTGTGGGTCAGCAGTTTAGCTCAGCTTAGCTGCATTTTCTGCTTTGGTGTTTTTCCAGGCTGCAGCCAGGCTGAAGCCTTATGCATGGCATGGCTGGGAAAAGACCTGCACCCTCTGGTTAGTGGCAGAATTCACTTCTGTGTGGCTCTAGGACACAGGACTCTGCTGTTTCACTGGCTGTTAGCTGGAGGTGACACTCAAGTTTTAGAGACCACCTACAGTTCCTAGCCAACTGGCCCTGTCCACAGGAAGTTTTCAGTGTGGAGATGCTTCCCCTGCCAGCAGGAGAAGGAGCAGGTCTTGAAGCCAGGTGGACTTGGACTGGAGTGGCATTCCTTCAAGTCCGCCACCGCCTGCAGGTCAGAAGTGGGCTGCGGGTCCCTTCCACATTCCAGTGAGGAGTGTCTATAAAATCAGGAACACCAGGAGTCAGGAGGCCTTGGCAGTCGTCACATGGCCTGAGACTCTCTGTCTCTGTGCTGTGGCTGGGGAAACTCAAGGGGGAACCTGGGCAGCTGTGGTCTTGCCTTGTTTTTGACTCTCAGTGATGATTCTTTTGTTACCTGATGTTCAGTGTGTTGAGCACCGTTATCTTACACATCTTGCCTGTTTTCTGGGTTGTTTCACATGGGGCAAGGAGGGTGTAATT